>NC_045743.1:12485000-12697500 GCF_008692095.1 Etheostoma spectabile | reverse complement strand
TATGAACATACCAGAGGTGATCGAGCTTTTTCTGTGGTGGTTCCAAGGCTCTGGAACTCACTCCCTTTAGCCTTGAGAGCGTTGGATTCTGTGGAAATGTTTAAAAAACACCTCAAGACACATCTTTTTGGACAAGCTTTTAACTAGCAATATGGCTTAGTATTTTATGTGTTTATTTGTTTTTACTGTAAAGCACTTTGTGACCCTTCTTGTCTGTGAAAGGTGCCATGTAAATAAAGTTTACTTACTTACTTACTTACCAATAAATATGAAGGGAAATCACGTAACTCCAATTTGCTGCAGACTAATGTAGCTTCCATCCATTGTTCAACAGCAGAAGACTGGTTGAACTGATCAGCTGGGAATGTAAAATGTGAAGGAAGATGTTGCAGCCTAGTCTTTAAATATGTAAAGGTAAAAAAGGGAGCTTCCTTGACTGATCTCCTGTGTGTGCTCTTCGCTGTCCAGTCCGATTTATTTATAAAGTGCCTGTGAAACAGAAGATTGTCTTAAAAACACACACACACACACACAGAGCAAAGGGCACAAGGATAAAAAATTGAGGAAAAAAAGAATGAGCAGAGAAGGATCAAAAATAAAAAAAGAACAAATTAATCTTCTGTTGTCACTAGAGTTTAATCTCCTGTCATGATATGAATGAGTGGGGGGGGAAAGCTTTTGACTGAGAGATGGTCACAGCTCTGTTTCATGTAGTCTCATCCTGTGTTCAGAACTGAACTGAGAGCTGCATGTTGTTTCTACTCCTGCACTCCTCCATTGGTCGAAAATAAACAGTAGCTAAATGATGGATAATAACGTAGCATTTATTTGATAGGAATAATGTTGTTTTTTTAGAATTAATATTAAGTCTATGGCTGTCAACATGCAAGACTATACTCTGTTATTAGATCAGATTAGATTAGATGATACTTTATTCATCCCACAGCGGGGAAATCCCCTTGTTACAGCAGCATTTTCTACAATGAAAGCAAAACAAACAAACAATTAAACACACAAGAAAAACAGGCAAACACTAGACAATGTGCAGAAGGTAGACTGAAGTAAAGTAAAGTGGCGTCACATAAGGTATTGTAAAGTATAGTAAAGTGCAGTTGCCGTAGTACAAGAAAACAACATTGCAGTGTAGTAAGTGACGTTAGAATTAAATTGAATATGTAATTAAAGTGATAATGCAAAAGCAGGTAACCATAATATAAGTTATATTCACCTATGACCATAAATAATTTTGAAAAATGAAGTACTTGTAATGGAAATATAAATATAGATAAAGATATACAGAAAGTGTGTGGATTAAATGAAAAACAGGAACAGAAACTACAACATTATCATTGTAGTCTCAGACTATAATCATATTAAAATGATGATGAGGTTTAACGTCATGAGGTAAACTGCCTCAACAATAATCAAGAAAAACATTTTGAGTATAAGAAGTTATTTATACACCAGTGAGTCTCCATTTTTCTCTGTTTTAATGATTTAAAAACGGCAACATTTCAGTTAGGCAAAGAAAAGTCAAGCTGCTTTCTCTATTTGACACCCATGGGTGGCCACCTTCTGTATGTAACACCGCAGCTGACCACACAGGGGAGCTGTGAAGCCACTAAAAGACGGGGACACACATCCAGGCCAGTCCTCCGGTCCATCCTTTCCTCTCCTCTGTGACTTTCTCAGCGTGGGGATTGTGTGTTCATGTTTATGCATTAAGGTGCACCACCAAAAGGAGTGCACGTGGACAGCAGGAGTGTGAAGGGAGTGACGGCAGTGTCCCATTAGGACTTTGTCTCTCACACAGCATCTGTTGTGTGTGCGCACACCTGCTGCTCAAGTGCTCTGCCTGTTTCTCTGTCTGTCTCTCTGTCTGTCTGTCCTACTTTCTGCCAACTTGCTGACTTTAATCCAAATCAGGTATCAGCCAGTCTGAGAGTCTTGATCATTTATATGATGAAGGTGATTTGTTTTGTACTGGCGGTCTGTGGAAAGCCCTAGCTTTATTTTACTTTGACATTTAACTCACATTTCAATAGTATGTTTTGTCTAAAAATGAATAAGACACTTAAAGGTTACTGCAACTCTAAGGAAATGATATGCATGGTTCTGAAGAATAATGTTTTCTTTTACGTCAACAGCCATCTCCTTCATGTTGCTACGTGTAACAGTCATTGAAAAAAGTATTCACATAATTTACGTAAGACAAACTAATGATACCACAATGGAAGATTATTCCAAATAAATGCATCCAAACCTTTATCATAGTAAGAGTAAACAAGAATTGGTAAAATGTCCTATGGATTGAAATTATATAAGAAATATTTACGTATATATGAAGATTTGAGAATTGTTTAGAAATTGATAGAATTTGATAGAAAAGAGCCATCAGAAAACAAACCGTCAGCTTGATGATAAGAGCATGTTCTGGTTGTTCTGGTCTGGCTGGCGGTACAACTGTACAAAGTTTACATTAGAACCAGTGATCTAGATTTGTACAGGTTTACTGTATGGAGATTTATGTAGATTCAATACAGATTTAGTATTGCACTACCACAAAGTCGAGAGGCTTGCAAGGGACAGACTAAAAAAAAGAATTTAATATTCAGTATATGCAGCATGAGGCTGAGATATCCTTACTTTTAGTTCCTATAAATCAAGCTCCAAAAATGTTGTCTCTTATACACTTCCCACATCTCAATATAATCTTCCATTAGACCCTCCCTGTTGTAAATGCCCATGTACTTCAACTCCATTCCTCCCTGTTTGTAGTCTCAGACTGAGGCTGAGATAACCCTCTGTGTAGAGTCAGTGGAGTTCCCCCTCAATGGTTCCTCCACCCAGTTGAATGGAGAGTTAGTCACCAATATCCAGTTGCTGACACATAACAGATGGAGAACCTACACAGCCAGTATTCTTGAAGAAAATATGTAAGTAAAAGTAACTGATTTTTAGAAATACCTGCATACTAGTATTGCGCAATACACTAGATTTTGGTGTTTTTTATTGTTATTATTGCACATTTCCAAATTAATCTATATCACATAACATACAGTTAAAGTAAACAGAGAGAAAACGAAACACAAAGAAAAACACAACAATTTTATACAACAAATGTAACAGACTGTAACAATCACAAACGCCCATCAAACGATCCCATTAACAAACTGAGGCAGCCAGGTTAACTCGGGGTCCTGTACGGAGTGTTGGTTTGGCTCCTCCTTGCTGCTCTTTGATTGTTGTCTTCTGCTAACCTCTGTTTATTGTGAGAGCCAGTGTGTGTGTGTTTATGTGTGCGTGTGTACGTGTGTACGTGCAGAAAGCGCAGGTGATGCCTTCCTCCTAACACGATCTACTGCTTCTGTATTAATCTGTATAGAAGCAGTGAGACTTTTTTCGCTCGCTCGCACCTTGTTCTGGGTGGCTTTGTAGGTTTATGAGATCCTTTGATCCTGTATTCCACCTCGCTGCCTTTCCATCAGTCTTTACCATTCACACATTCTTCTTCTATCACTTTATCTCATACACTTTCTCTCTCACTCTCATTGTTTAAAATTCAGTTTGCTTTGTGAAGCACGAATGTTGATAATAATGCTGCCAAAGCTTCAAGGAGAAATATTCATATTTTCACATTAAATCCTTATTTCCGCCCCTTGTGTGCTTGTGTGTGCGTTTGTATGCTCATTTGCTCAAATGCTCATACCTTATTTTTCACTCAAATCACCAAGTCTTACCTCCGCCCTTACCTCCATCTTACCTCTGCCCTAGAACATAATAAGCAGAACAAAACTAAGAATCTTTGGCCATGCTAGTAGGTCTGTGAGACTGAGCTAAATGCTAGTGTTAACATGCACAGGTACAATTTTACAACATTCACCATCTTATTTGAGTATATTAGCATGCTAACGTTGGATAATTTACACAGATGTTTTGCAGGTATTTGGTCATAAACCAAAGTGTTGGACAAAATAAAAGTTTGACCTTATAATGGCACTAGATTAATAGTTGGATTCCCAAAGTACAATTCATCCTCTGCAACTGATGAGTTGTTAAGACATTTAGATAGAAAAACAAAAACGTGAACCTCATGATGGTGCAAGAAGAAGGATTGCCAAAGTCTGTAGGATTCATTCCCCGGGGACCATTAATGTATTTACCAAATTTCATTGTAATCCCTTTCAATAGTTGGAGATATTTCGTTCTGGACCAAAGTGGTGGAACAATCAGACATTGCCATCCTAAAAGTCATGCAGCTAGCATCTCCAAAAACAAGGATTTTCAAATGTAAAAATTAAAATACAAATGCATGTGAAATACGTTTCAGTCAGATAACAATCAAATTGTGCATCTTTCTTTTTTCACAGATTGGATTTCTTAGTAGGATCCTAGAAAGACAAGCAAGGGCAGACCCTTTTCTGTATAAAGCGCCTGTCTCTCAGGCACTCTATATTCAGTTCATTTCAGTCTGCTTTATTTGCATGAATGTTAGATGAACCATAATCCCAAAGCAGCCACATACATCTGAATACCAATCATGCAAATAAATAATGGGTACATACATAGCATCTGTTCCACTTGTGTGACTCCGTGTGCATGTTGTGTGTGTGAGTGATGCACCTTGTTAATGAAGGTTGTGTGTATTCATTCAACTAAATGTGACTCTCTGTCTCTGTTTCTTTTTAGGCTGCAGTGGAGCATTAGCTAAGCAGTGCACGTCAGCCTACCCAGAATGCAGTGTTACGATCTTTGACCTCCCCAAGGTGGTGCATACGTCAAGGAAACACTTTGTCACGGAGGCTGACCAGAGGATTAGCTTCCACGAAGGTAATGCAATTGCATCTGGGGGAAATCTCTTGACATTTATTATCAAGTAAAATGGAACTATTTCAAAATGCGTGCTAGCCTGTCGGCTATGGATTTGCCAAAAACTCCAAAATCTGCCAAACTCCTTGGCACGACATCACATAAATTGTAGGAGAAATTGCAGGTTGCTAATTAACACAACGTTTGCTAATGAGCAAGCTACTTGCAAGTACTGACACGCCCTCAGCCATGAGCAACAAATGTCTGGATCATGACTGGTGTTAAAATGATTCTTTCTGTCTACAAATTCCCTAGAAAGACCAAAACCAACAATGAAGTGATTCTGCTAACGATTTTTGACTGTGTAGCTTGTGCCTATGTGCAACACTGTTGCACTGGGCAACATGTTCCTTCATTAACATGAACATTTGCACTGTAGTTTATTTGAGTAGTGCCGAAAATACTCACTAGTACACCACTTCTGTTGCCAAAAACAGTCCTCACAAATGCACTATTTACTCCTGTATTTCCAAAACATTAGCAAACGTTCAGAAACGGGTGAAGGACCTCTTCCATTAAAGGGCTCTTGGATTTTCCCATACGATGATAAAAAAAGTATTGTGTGTGCTTGATTTAAGAATAAGTGCTGAGTTGAGGTGTGAAATTTGAACTCCAACTGAATCCTACCAGTCTGCCACCATCTGTCTAGTTTCCTTCTAAAAGCATGAAGAAAAGACAGAAAACACATTGTGAAGAATCTTCTGAGAATTCTCAGATGCAAGAGAAGATGAGTTTTTTTTTTATTTCACACTGAAATGGTGGGATGAACTAATTTCAGAGTATAGGTAGATTTACTTGCAACTCAGTTCCATGTGTGCACATTATTCAGTTAATAAACAATCAAATACAACTCTGATCTGAAAATAAAAGCGGATAAAGGCACTATTGATGTTATCACCTGTGTTTCTCTGAGCTCCCACTGAACTGTTATAAGACTGAAGATATTCCAATTCATACCTCACACTTGTGTTGTGTTGGTTCCCCAACAAAGAAGCTAATGGGGAAATAAAGAGTTCACAGCAGCCTGCGATCTTGAAAACCCAAAGCTCTCCTGCTGCTCTCATTGCCGCAATTGTGTTGAACACAACAAGAGCTGTAACATGGAAAACACGACAGTAAAATGTGCTAATTTTGTCCCTGTTTATTTTTATTAGTGCAGACTGTGTGCTTTAGTTCACATTAGTTAAAACATTGTGCTCACATAGTTATAATGGAGAGTGAGGACAAATTGAATGGGGAACAAATACAGACTTATTTTAGTACTGTTTATGCAGGGGTAAAACATGTAGCTGGATATATGTAGGTCACATGCTTTTGACATGTAATTACAACAGACATCATCCATTTGTATTAATTATATTTGAGTATGTAAACAAGTAATTTAATTGCCTCTTAATGTTGTCTCAATACTGAAAGGCTTGTCAAGAGAATTCATAGTTATGTAAAATAATGAAAAATGTCTTAGGAATTCAGTGCATTTGAAAGTGTGTGTGTGTGTGTGTGTGTGTGTGTGTGTGTGTGTGTGTGTGTGTGTGTGTGTGTGTGTGTAGGGGACTTCTTCAAAGACCCCCTGCCAAAAGCTGACCTCTATATCCTCGCCAGAATCCTCCACGACTGGACAGATGAACGCTGCATAGAGCTACTCAGTAGAGTCTACAAAGCCTGCAAACCAGGTTTGATGTGTGTGTGTGTGTGTGTGTGTGTGTGTGTGTGTGTGTGTGTGTGTGTGTACAATTTTTTTTTCTTATCCTGCTTGAAATGAGATGCCAGATTGTATCCCACAATGCAGCTGATCCCAGAAAAATCTGTCCTTGTGACTTTGATCAAACACACACACACACACACACACACACACACACACACACACACACACACACACACACACACAGAAGCAGCAGGTGTTATTAGGAGCAGAAAACCCTCTCATGCATTTTTATAATAAGGTGTAGCTGTGTGTGTGTGTGTGTGTGTAGGAGGAAGAAAAACGAAGAAGTAAACTAATTAGGGAAGCCTAGTTACACTGGACAGAGAATACAACCTGTCGTAGTATAAAGTAGTTTCTCAGACAGCAGAACCTTATCAACAGCAGACATTTGGACTTATAGCAGGAAATCACAGGTGTTACTTATAACATTAATGATGTTTCTCTTCCAGCAATTATTGCAATGCAATGCAGCAATTAACAATTGTATTAGTTACACCTGTTGACAAGCCAAGACATCTGCAATGAAAAAGGTCTTTGAGAAGCTTTATCAGTTCTAGAGTAGTCTCGCATTGCCAGACCTTCCTCCACAGAGCTGCGGAGGGGGGTCTGGCTAATCCACACAGCATTACGGGATGGGAGAAAAACGTGCTCTGGTTTATTGGCATTTCTTTAGACCAATCGCGATCATCTTGAGCGGAGCTAAGCGTCAGACGGAGCAACAGCGCCTCTGCAAAATAGCCTCGGGAAGGAACTTGTTTGGGTGGAACAAGTCTATGTTCAAAAGTTGTTTTTAGTCGTCAAACAGAAAACTCAGATTGCACAGTTAGTCTGATGGGTCTGCAATAAAATTTATATCTTGCCAGCTGTCTGGATTTACCCTGCAAAGATCTGAGGAACAGTTAACCATAGTCCTTATAAATCAACCGGAGTATAAAATTCCAACACAGAAAAAGCAGAAGGTACTGAACATCCGGCCAAAAAGAGTGAAATCCAGCAACGGGGAAATCCCGCAAGTAGAACAAAGTAGATATATATCGACTAATTCTGCAGTAAAGCAACAGAAAAGCTATCACTAGTTACCAAAACTTTGTCAGGAAACTTGTCGAATCAGCTAGAGAAAGAAACCAAGAAAGAGAAAACAAACAAACAAATGAAAAAAAAGGGAACTATTACACAAACAAAGCTGACCTTTTGCTCCGTCCTGCAGGAGGCGCTGTGTTTCTAGTGGAGGCACTGCTAAATGAGGACGGCTCTGGCCCTGTGACGGTGCAGCTCTACTCCCTGAACATGCTGGTACAGACGGAGGGCAAAGAGAGGACAGCTGCTCAGTACGCTGCCCTGCTGGCTGCCGTCGGCTTCACCGACATCCAGCACCGCCTCACCGGGAAGATCTACGACGCCGTGCTGGGACACAAGGAGATATGAGACCGACAAAGAAGGCCACTTGTGTGCCAGGATGGAAAACTTACACCACCTGGAAGAAAAATGTTCTACTACCAATACTGTACTATTTTGGATTTCTTTTCAATTAAAATTTCACCGTGAGTTTCTTTAAATAAAAAACGTTTCTGACAATGTTTGACAATACCACATTCTCTATCTGCTCTTTCACTGAATCTGAATGACTTATGAAATAATAATTACAGGTGTGAACCCTTGGTCCAATGAAAAGAGGTGGTCTCATTCTGGATCAAAATAAACCATGGCTCCCCTCTTTTCTAGAGTGAAATATTGTTGGAATTGTTCAGACTTTTCGGACAAATTACAGGAAGTTCTGGAAGGCTATCGTCAGAACCAGATAAAGGACAGCACAGTGTTCAGCTGTTCTTTAAATGAACACCCCGTGCAAAGCTATACTACGTATATTCAGCCTCCCCCATGAGGAATTCTAAGTCATGACGACAAAACTGCCGGCGCGTCCGCATGATACAAGCCTTCCCTGACCACGCACCACCTGCCTCCCATTTTGACAATCAAGTAAGAGACAAATCCCAGTGCTGTCGGATTCTGCTCTAAATGATTAGCCACACACTGCAAAGGTCAACCTATATTAGATGGTGTGCAGTGTGATCTTCCAGTCTCATCGCTAAGAAGATGAACTTTCTTACATATCTGTTCTCATCACTCAATCCTAAGCCCTGTGTCTGAACCCCTCGCCTCTGACTGTTCTTAGCAGCCGAGTAAAGCTGTCTTTGTACCAGGCTCTTTGTAATGATGGTCGTGACTCAGTAAATCTCCTTCACATTGGCCCAACCCATCTCTTATTTCACCTCTGTCCTCTTCTGCGCACAGGATGTAGTAAAAATGTAGATATCACCCTTTTATTAAAGCTCAGCTTCTCGTTCTGCAACATCTCTGATGGTTGAACTGCATCAACACAACACTGTCAGCGAGAAACTTCCACACAAGTATCCGTGAATATAATTTATATTCAGCCACATTAATAGAAAATGTCATTTATTATAAAATGAGCATGCCAAAAGATAATTGCACAAAATATCAGTTGTCTGACTCTGCAGCTGAAAAGAAGATCATAATCAGCCTTTAGACACGAATGCATTGTCTGCTCTTCACTGCTCTGTTTCTTTTCTATACACCCACTCATTCTCACTGCCCTCTCCATCTGCGTCTCTCGTTCTTTCTCTCCAAGTAATTGTGAATTAATCAGATTTCAAAGTGCAACAAATTAGAATTGATGTCAAATCCTTGTGGACAGCTTTACAGAGAGTCGGCCTAATGAAGGGAAATGAAGTCCTGAGGCTGAAGAAATCTTGACCTGTGCGGAGACAATGATAGCGCCCAGAGACCCGGTGCAGTTTTACTAGTGTCATGGTGGTGAACTGGTGCTGCGTACCACTTGGTGCCGGGTTTTGGAGAATTATATCTTATGGGATAGAAGTTAAAATTCTAACAAATGAGACAGCTCAGAACATAATAGTGAAAATGTATATATAAAAAGCTGTTAGAAGAATTGTAGCAGGTAGTATCCAAATTCCAAATTATTCACTTCGGAAATGAAGCTATAGCATATAGTTCAGTCAAGATATCATTATGCTTAGGTCTGTAGTTTGATTTCTTATGTAGCCTGCCATTCACTCCTCTCACGCATGCTCACTCATTATTTTCTTGGGATTTATCTTGCTGCTCCTCAGTCACAAATCTCTCTGTAGAGTCTAAGCACCAAAGACTTTTTTTTGCCTGGACTCAATATTCACATAACCTGTTATAATGAACTTGTATCTTTACTTTTATTCACTTGACTCTCCTGAAAAATCACAGATTTCCAATGCTGTAGAAAATCAGCTGTAATTTTGTGTAAGTATCTCTTCAAGTGCTCCCCCCCCCCCCACCTCACTTTTCGTCAATGATTTAGACTCGGGTCAATGTTTTCCACTTCAGCGGAGAAAGGTGCATACATTTCTCCTCTCCACTTTTCAGTTCTATTTACTGCTCCATCTCATGGGGCCGTTATTGTGCCAGCCTCAGGTTCAGTCTGAGTGGGTTTTATGGATGGTTCTAGAAAGTTAGAGCTATAAAAAGAAGGGAATGCGATGGAGAAGAGGATAGGTGAGCTGAGGACGTTCAGGCACTTCTCCCTACGCTAGACATGCAACTCAAGTCCAACCTGAGAGGACACAGAATTCCAAAGTGATGCAAAGACATGGGGTACCCTTGTTGCTTAGTGGTTTCTGATGCTTACTGTGTCACCACAATGCCTCTGGTTTGATTCCAGACAGCAACCATAATGTTCAAAATGTTCAATAAAGCAAAAATAACCTTACCTATGTGTGTGTGATCTGATTCCTCACACATTCCTCATCTCGTATAGAATCACATTCCCTTCCGGGAAATAGAGTAAGTTAGCAATGAGAAAAAACAAGAACTCTCCAGAGTATCTCTTAATTATGGCAAAGTAAGTAAAAGTGATGACTTACGGCCACTCGTGTGTGTGTGTGTGTGTGTGTGTGTGTGTGTGTGTGTGTGTGCGTGTGTGCGTGTGTGTGTGCGCGCTCTGTACTACACTCTTAAGGGACACTCTAAATCTGCTCCACAAGTCACGCATCTTTCCACCCTCAAGCTTCACAATGCCACTTTACGATAACAACTTTAGGGCATTTCAGGGAACACACTCAGTTTATGCCCACAGACTCTGTGTGTTTGTGGGGATGTGTGTGTATGTGTGTGGTGCTCATGAGAGCTCCTGGCTCTTTTTGTGATGTATCTATGTTTTCATTGCAAACTTTGAAAAGGAGAACTGAAAGTTTAGACCTGTTTTCTCTTTTTTCGAGCAGCAGTAGAGTTTAACATCTCAGCATTCATCTGGAAAATCTCAACGTGATCAAAAGAGTCGATGAACTACACACCAGGGAGAGATTTTATTTTTGTGTTTTTTAAACGTATTTCTAAACTATTTATTCTTCACAGTGATAATCTAAACCATGCATTTTTGACATGTTCCTTTTTATTTGGTGAAAGAATTATTGCATCCTATGCTCACAAATGGACTATAATCTCTACATTAACCTAACAACTGTTTTTCTCAATCAATAACGTTTTGCGTGTATTGTGTTTTTGTCACCAAATAATATGTAACACACAGATTCATTGGAGGTAGATAACAGCATTTGGTTTGGCATTTAAAGCAAAAGGAATCTTCTCTAAAGTTCATCCAAATGTGTTGCCACAGTAACCTGATGGGGCACAGTTTTGTTCTAGAAATAAACACACTGCCTCGAAAACGGACATTTTACCTTATGTGACATGACCTATTTACTTAGTATTTCAGTTTCATGGTCATGACCCAGATATGAACTATGTAATCTATTAACTAAAATATGTACAGTATGTTAAAAACTAAACAAAAATATCCATAAATCCACAGTAAAGCCAATGTCACCGGGACAACTGCACCTTGCTCCTAGCTGTCAGCTAGGAGACCTCATTCAAACCGATATTTGTTTTGTTGTGGCACAGCTGTATGTTAAGCTAGAGGATGGTAGTGTTGCCTCAACAGAGAGACAAATAGGAAAAGTGGGGATGAGTAGAGAGAGAGAGAGAAAGAGAGAGAGAGAGAGGTGATCTGTCTTTTCATCTCAACCATGGTGACACTTAAAATCAAACACACACACACACACACACACACACACACACACACATCACATCAAATCACACAACTCAATAAAAGTGTCTCTTGGCTGTAAGCCGTGCTTTGTCACTTCCAAACACTTCCATAATTCATGGGCCGCTGACAGCAGAATTGAACTGAGGACAAAGATGTCTGCCCTGTAGGCTACACACACACACACACACACACACCACACACACACACACACACACACACACACACACACACACACACACACACAAAGGTGGTCGTAGAGTTTTATGAGCTATAAAAACAGAGAAGCAGAGAATGTTAGTGGAGACCTTTGGAGAGGTGATGAAGCTGTGTGTGTGTGTGTGTGTGTGTGTGTATGTGTGTGTTTGTGTGTGGTGATAATGACTAATCCCTTAGTTGCCCTTCCTTCTCTCTGTCACTTATTGTTGCTTCTGTTTTTGTATCTTTGTCGTGCCCCTTAGCGTGACTAAATACAGTCCGTCTAACACACACACACAAACACACACAAACACACACACACATACTCTGGCAGACATGTTTCAGCCACAAGTTTGTCACTCCTGTTCCTGGCAACATGACATGACGTGCATGCGCAGCCGTGAATATTTTCTTTTTGGCCGCACACCCTGAGACAGTGCGTCCTCGCGCCACGGCAGTTGCCAAGGGGGCCCCGTCAATAGTTGAACCACAGTTGGGAAACAGGATGCGCTTGTGCTCTCTGATGCCACTAGAATGACCGACAGGTTTTCCTTCTAGATGCGTGCCGGAAGGCAAGGGCTCAGATGGGCCGGGGGAAAGGCGTATGAGATGGCTCTAGGCCAGGGTTCTCTCGTGAGGTGAACAGACCCCCTTTTCGCTTTCCCGAACCTGCTCCATAGCTTCTGAAAAATAATGGGGTGATATTCCACTTGTGAGAGGGCCCTCCCCTCGACGTTAGGTCTGCCGCCCGGTTCAAAACCCCGGGGTCAAAAGGTGACTGTGGGCCCATAACAGGAGTCTTCTGGCTATCTCTGACAGCTGAGCCAAGTGCATGCCCCCTTAACGGTTTATGTCAGCTGCTGCTGTGATGTTGTCAGTCCGCACGATGACATCTCTCCCCTCTACCACTTGGGTGAAGTGCTGTAAGACTTTTAGCACCGTGGACCGATCCAGGCAGTTCATGTGGGGGAGAAGGGAAGCTTGCCATCTCGCCCCCACTACCTGTGACTCACACGTTCCTCCTCAACCTGTAAGGGATGCATTCGTGTACGCCATCACGTGTGACGTCCCTTTGCCCAGGGGAACTTTGGCTGACAGGGTCTGGGGGTTTCCCCAATATGCCAGGTCTGACTGTGGAGAAGGAGGGATGGTCAGAATTTGCCACTTGTGGCATATTGGATCTAGGTGCGGACTATGGAACCACCTATGAATCTTTGCCATGGGTAGGAGACCCAGGGGGACTACCACGTGACTCGCAGACATCATGCCCAGGAAGCACATCAAAGACAGCGCTGACACTGTTGAGTGAGGCCTGATGCGTGACAGCAGAGAGCTCAGTGTGTCCAGCCTTGGCACAGACAGTCTGGTTCTCATGATGGTCGAGTCTATGTGCACACCCTGATAAACTATTGTCTGTGTTGGGAACAGGGAGATATTTTGCCACTTTATGGCAAAGCCCAGCGTTTGGAGGTGCTGCACTGTTTCCAAAGTGTGAAGCACAGCCTTCTCCCAGGAGGGGGCCAAAACGATTAAATTCTCTGGGTAAAAAAGGACGCTGATGCCTTTTTTGAAGCTGAAGCGCCATCTCCATGCACTTGGAGAATGTCCGAGGGGCTAAAGAATAACCGAAAGGCAGCCGGTTGTACTGAAAATGGGCCCCTTGAAACGTGTAGCCCTTTGTGATCAGCTTTGACATCCATTAGTCCATGTGTGTCAAGCTTTATCATGCAACGCTGTGCTCTGAGAGCCGGCGTGCGACTGTCTGTGTGCTGCTGATTGACACAGCTAGCAGGGAACGCAGAGCCCATTCCGCCGCTGCACGAGACAAGTGATCGTATCGCACAGCCCAAGGTATGGCTTTGTCAAAAAGGCAGTGGCCGGTTTCAGCCATGTAATGTGGGTCTGAGGCCTCCTCATCGCGCTGGAACAGCTGGGGGGAGAGGGATGTCTGCGTGGCACTGCTCGTTTGTTTTGAGTGGACGCTTGGGTGAGGGGAAACTGCTCTTTAGATAAAGTGGAGTGGCTCTTAAAAGGACTGTTGTGTTTCCAGTTCTCAACCGGGACGAGTCAACCTTTCACACTCCCATTTATTGCTACTGTTGCCGCTGCTTGTGAGGCGGCTCCGGGGGTGGGTTCGACCTGGTGGGGACTGCCTGCAAGCCTCCTGGGGCCTCTCAGTTTGAAGGGGTAGGTTACCACTGCAAGAAGGAGGGTGGGACGGAGGAGCAAGGGATTGGGCTTGAGACGGCACAACCGCAGCAGAAGCTGCAGGGGGCCTTCTCTTGGAACGACAGTGTTGTGGCTGGGGCGCCGCTCTCCAGGAGCCGAGCCGAGCCACCCCAACTTCTCTGCCTTCTCAACCGCTTGGGTCATGTGGGTCTTGGCGGTTTGAAAGCGCGGCCCAAATAACCCATTGGGGGCTATGGGTCCATCCAAGAGCTCGCGTCTGACCTCAGCTGGGCCATGTGAACAGCGGGTGGCTTTGCCATGTGGAGCCCCATGTTCTGCTGTGCCACGGTTGCCACGCCATGATCCTTGACAGTGCCACAGTGGAAGCATTTGTGAGGGTCAGAACGGCAGTCATAGCTTTGCTGATCTCCGTTACCAGCTCCGGAGGTAGTAGCCAACAGAGCGATGTTATTGCCCGTCTCCGTGACACAATGAACCCTGGTAAACGGTGCAAAGTGGGAAAAAGGAGCCTTCAGTTTCCCGGGTTGGGCAAACGCTTCCTCCGCTCTGGCCGGAGCTTTGTAAAACGCGGCCAGAGTGGTGCATGTTTGGACGGTGGCTCCTGGATGTAAACATCCCCGCTCAAGAGTAGAGCAGGGGCTGGTTGTTTAGCTGGCATCGCGATGACTCTCAGGTCCGCAGCTTTCTTTATGATGTCCGGCAAGTCCATAAAAAAGGTCTTTGCGGTGGGGAGAAGAGCCGCTTGATGCAGAGGAGAACGCCGTGAGGCGGAGCCTCTGACTGCTCAGGGTACAGGGAGAGCCACAGTGGCAAAGTGTCATCATGTGTCCCAAGCTCCAGTCCTCCAAGCAGGCAGGAGGGAGAGCCAGTGAGAGAACTGTCTTCGGCGGGAATTGACTCAGCGGACTCCTTCTCGCCAAAGAGGTCCTCCTCCTCCGGGAGTTCCAGGATGTCGCTGAGGTTCTGTTGATCCGCCCAGCTGCTGCCCCCATCGACCTGGAACACAAGGAATGCATCCTCTTGGTGTTTATGCTCTTCAGATGGCAGGCGGGTGCAGAACTGGCCGGAGGCCTGGGGGGTGAGCGCCAGGCCGGCATGGATGGGACCGAGGCAAGACTCGGAGCTCAGGCAGAAACCATTGGAAAGGATGTAGGATGCACAGGCGAACACTAGATGGCCAAATAAAGCTTCGCAAACTATTTTCTTTAATTTCCTAGCTCACTAGATGGCGCTCTCTATTTAAAGAAAAAGGTTAGAGAAATGGGAATTCACTGGGTTTTCAACCTGTTGTTGAAGAGAGAGCCCCATCTAGTGGGCTCAGAAAAAAATAGAAAGTGGTTCACAAAGCTTCATTTGGCCATCACTAGCAAACACCACTGGAGGTGGAAATTTTCATACTGCTTGACGCTGAAGAAAAATTGGGACCTCCTGTAATATACAATATCTGGGGACGTAGTTGGGCCCGTGCTGAGTGCAAGGATGGGAAAAAAAAAATCTTCACAACTGTGCACGTGCAAAGGGATTACCCTATAGCAACAGCCCTTAGAGGGCTAAGACCATACAAAATAGAACTGCTTACACTGTGTAAAGAAGGCAGATGTGATTCAACTGGGTTCAATGGGTGTCAAGAGCTTATTAACTTTTGTATTGTTCACTTTGCCTTTATTTCCTTTTAGTGATTGTTTTCTTCATTAGCTGCTCCAATACCAAAGAAGTGTAACTGTGACTAAGAGTGAATACAGTGTGTTTGTCCTCTTTTTCCTTTCTTATTATTTTTCCTGAGGGGATTCATTTTCATAATTTTGTACAAGAAGTGCATAAACTTTTAAACATATTAATTCCATGTAGATGAGAATGACATTCACGTTGCATGCATTCCTGCCACATAGTATGTGTACCTTGCTATGTATTTTTCTGTCTTAGGCATTTTAGGTCCGTACGAGCCTGAGTAATTCCTTCCCTCGCAGCCATTATCAGCCCAGTTCCAGCAGCATTACTGGATCCACTGCTCTGTAGAAGAGCTCAGCTCATTTCATCATTTGTTCTGGTTTACCAGGATTAGTCCAGCGTGGATAACTGATCATTTCTAGCATTTTGCACTGTCAAACAGAATCGTTCCCACTTGATAATTGTCACATGTGATCGTTTTGCCCCTTTGGTTGTTACCTGTAAATGTTACCCACATGAATAGATAATCTCAACTCTGTGACACAATGGCAAAAAAGCCTGATATTATTCTCTGTAACTCTGCACGGTGTTTCAAGTACATCACATGCATGGGTCAAATACTGAGCCAAAATGGTTAAATGGATTCAGTTGCCATAGGTGATTACTCACAGAAGCATCTGGCCTTTTTAAAAGAGCACAGTTTGTTTAAGCCAACCACAGCCGGGCAGATTAACATATTTCCCATGATTGTTTTTATTAGTGTGTAAATGCCAAGGCAGTCCTCGCCCCTGAGGGAATCACAACAGGCGAAGCACACACTGCCTGTTTGACGGGCAGAAAGGTTGGGGGAAGCTAAGTAATATTTATAAGGCATAGGCAGGGACGTCACTAGGATTGAAAGACAGAGGGGGCTTAGCCACGAGGCTATGCAAAACTTTCACTTGCAAAATCAAACTTACAAACTCTCATGTTAGCTTTTGGAAACAGCAAAGCTGTATGGGGGGATATACTTAGGCCAGAAAAACACACTACTCCAGTCAGGCATGATATGCTGAACTAGCTCGTTGCAATATGGTTGACAAGGATCCTATTTAAAGTATGTCTGCATTTAATAGCCTGATGGTGAGGTGAATAGAAATTCTAGTATGTATATATGTACTGTATGTGTGCTCTTGTATAGCCTAGTCTAAATTTAGACACCATCTATAAATACTTGTTTACTTTATTACAGCAAAGTACTGCAGAATGTTAAGTTGGTCAGAATATAGCATATATAATAAATATCATGAAATAATTCAGTTTAGGCTATGCCTTATCGCCTAGACCTGCATGCCAACAAATGCATGTCAGAAGAAAAACCCTGTAGACCACTACAAACCTCAATCAAGCCGCTTCCCTTAGATTCTGCTGCCCTGCCAAACTTCTGCTTATCTCTCTCCCTCTCTCTCTCTGAATTGAAATGAATGATATACTGGTACAATAGCATTAACAGTGACACTATGATATTTAGGGACTAATATTTTATTTAATAGAGATAGCAGGCTGTATTGATGGTAAAGAATAGAGAGCTTTGGATACTACTTCTTGTATTTCACTTGTTTACACTACCTAGACAATTATCTATAGCCAACTAAACTAGCCCTTTATCTTTACCTCAAGTACAGTAAATGTAGCTAAAGTGAAGCAAGTAAAAGTTGTTAATAACTTACAATTTCACTCTGTATCACTCACTGTGTGTGCGGTACACAGACTGTATATAATAGGCCTATAGTCTATGGTGCAGTAGCAAGTCCAGATCAAAGATTTTCAACAAGACAAGATAAATCCTGCAGCTACATAGACTGTGTATCAACAGTCTATACACACCGGTCTGCAACATTCGGAAAGCTGCCACTTTAAACCAATCTTCTTCATAGCCATTGCTCTTCAGTCTAACTTTTGACTTTCCGGCTTTTTTGTTGTTTCTGATAATGAATTTGGATAACTTTAATGATAGTGAGTGACTTGCTACAGTTGCATTTCAAGTGATAAACCGGTGAAAACAACATTTTATTTCTCTGATTTACTGCTTTGTTTTAATGCTGCCTGGCGCTCTCTCTCGTCAGTAAGTCTCTCCCTCACTTGTCCACATACCATTACCGTGCAAACCCCCCAAAATAGGCCTAACAACATCCATGGGCATAGGTATATCAGTAAACCTAACTCTACATGCGAAAACATGCACCTTCTCTTCTACATGCTATCTGAATACAGAGTGCCACTAATCTGTATTATACTGTCAAATTAGAACATCCACAAAGGGAAATGACTCCTCTTCATTTAATTCCACGGATTATTAGCCACCTCCACTGTTGATTCAGTGCGTTGGCTTGAGCAGCAGGGATAGGTGTTAGGCTCGGCTCTGCTGCAGAACTCTTTCTCTGTCGTTTTCATACAGAGGTTTTCACAGAGGCAAGGAATGGTTCAAGTTTCTGCAAAATACAGAATCAGGAGCCAAGGAGAGATAGCAGAAAGCAGAATGTCTGACAATGACACAGCAGGGGGCCTGACATTGAGGGCTTTTTTCCCATTCTGATGTACGCCTAAATGAAACTGTGAATGTGGTTTCCTAAAGCAGCCTGTTTTTTCTCCCTCGACATTGTAGCTATATGTGGATGTGAATTGCTTTCCCACATATTTGAACCCTACAGTAACATTATATTTTACAAATAACATTGTTCAGAAAGATGAAATTCAGTGTCAAATGGATGCCAAAGTTATAGTTCTCACCGGTTATTGAGGCTAAGGTAACCAACCAAACACCACCAAAAGAAAAAGGACCTTGTACTGCATATTTTTAACTGTATTATAATTCTAGCTTGAAACTATACTTTCCTTGAACTAGCTAGCTTCTGTAGTAAGTGTTAACTTGGGTCAGTTGATAATCTCCAGCTGATTCGTTTTAAAACAAGAACTCTGTAACGGCATCTTAAATATGCAGCACTATTACGGCCCTTGCCTTTAAGAACATCATTAGGATGTATAAATCCGAATGTGTGATTGCCAGAAGAGGATTGGCCTACGAAGATGGCCTTGTTCCAGGCCATGCTGTTGATTGGTGCGTCGGCCGTGGTCCCAGCCAATCAACGTCCTGCAATAAACCCGGATGACTTCAAATACCGCTGTGATTCTCCAGTTGGGGCGGCTGAACCTTCAGTTCAGTCTGCCATGCGGTTGGTTAATGTCCTTTGGTTTGGTTAGAAGCAATTGTGTTTGCAGCTAGATTGTGGTTTAGAAACCTTTTGCTTTAGTAATCATTGTTAGAAAGCTGTTGAGCGAAAACATTATTGTAAACCTAGTACGAGTTACTAGTTAGATTTTGTTTGTGTAGTACTTTTGTTGTTTAGTCTTTTGTTTGTTATATATTATATTTTGTAAGTTAATGGGTGTTGTGCCTCTTTTGTTCTGTTGTTTATTCACAACACCCAGTACCTCTCTTTGTGTTACTTGTTTATCCACTGTAGTCATTAAACTACCTTCATTTTACCCTCGTTTCCCTTTTGTTTGGGTTCCTCCACATTCCTCCTACTAACGTTACGGTCATCTTAACATCGACCCAGATCGTAACACGCACAGAGTTGCTAAAGTTACTAAAATAACTCTGATATACTGTGTAGCACCCAGGCTGACTCCCATGCAGGATACAGTGGATGTGCCAGTCCTGAATGGGACATTTCGATCTCTGTTTGGGGGAGGGGTTGCTGAACGGTCATCTTAGGGTTACAGGGGCACTTTTTAATTCTTACTGCAAAATGCAAATAACGTTGCTGTCATTGACACTAAGGTAATCTGGAGGGGTGATCATCACGGTGGACCACTAATGAAAACAAATGGCAGCAGCACGCATTGATGCACACTATGGCAGAGTGTGACGTGAACGTGAGGCACGCACACACTAGCACAGTGTGTCCTCATCAGGACGCAGACAAAGGTCACAGGAAATTCTGTCTCCCTCACCCTATGTCTTTTCTCTGCTTTCACATTTCCGCTCTTATCATCCATCCATCTTTCTTCCTGCAGTTATCCAGAGCAGCAGTTGCATAAAGCTGCATCCCCTCCCCCCGCCTCGAACACTAAAATGACCTTCACCAGCTCAACATGCCGGGAAATGGGGAACACAGAAGCAGAGTGGAATGTTAAGAAAAAGGATAATAACAAGGGAAGGGAGGAGACGTAGTACATGAAAAAACCAAGAAGGCAAAGATGATGGAGGTGTATTGAAGAGGAGGAGATGCTGGGAAGATGGCAGGAGGATGATGAGAAAGAAGAGGGAGACAAATTATATGAGGGCGAGAGTGTGAGGGAACACAAAAACATGCAGGAGACGTGAGGAAAGAGGCTCACTGAGCTGAAGACTGGAAAAAAGATGAGTGAGATAACGTGTGGAATGATAGCTCACTTACAGAAATAAATCCTCATTCTGCACATTTGCTTTCTGGCTTCAATAAGATAAAAACCTCTGTCCAATTGCCAGTGGATCAACCAGTGATCCAGACCATACAGTATATTGTACTAACAAAGATAACTGAGTCTCTCCTGGAGGAGCGCTGTTTCATGTGGCTGGAATGACAGGAGGGAGACAAACTGTGTCCATGTGTGTTTGACTTTCTTTTTAACCTTGTTTAGCCCTTTTTCACTGCACTGGAGATCAACACATACACATATGCTGAAGAGAAGAAGAAAAAAGTAAGAAGAGGCTTCTCACAGTGCTGCAGGCATTACTGCCTGAACTCTGACTCTCTCTCTCTCTCTCTCTCTCTCTCTCTCTCTCTCTCTCTCTCTCTCTCTCTCCTCTCTCTCTCTCTCTCTCTCTGACTCATCACAAAGTCATGAAATACTAAAGCTGGAGCTAAAGTAAGATTATTTTAAAATCTATCTCATGCATTCTGGAAGAAACCTTGATTTTCAGCTCAAGCAGAAGACCGAACGAGATATGGAGTATATCTACCTTCTGTTTTAGAGTCTCACTCTGTCTCTATCTTGCTTTTCCACTCCATGTATAATCATCATTAGCATTTTAAAAATCATATCTTTATGAGTCATGCATTGCAGGCACTCTGGTGAGTTTGTTATTACATGGTTATGAAACTGGGGCAACTCAGCCTACCCATGCAAGATCCAGTTCAGGGTTGTCAGAAGACATTTAGCATCCCACAAAATCACAAAACACACTGTCACAGTCGTGGTAAGGAGTAAATGTAGCAGGATGTACGCGAGGACGTCAATGATTAGATGAAAATATACTGATCTCTGTGGAAAAATTTGGGTCATTGCAGCAAAAGGCGTTACCAGGATTCAGCCCAAAATAAAGACAATAAGAACAAAACAGATGCAGAACATTTGTGGTATAACACTGACATGTCAAGAACTAACAGGTAGGAATTAAAATGATGAATATGCAAAATAACAAGAGCAAATAATATGAAACAACTGCAAAATATGTTCAATATAAAAAAGATTAGTATTAATTATTAATACAGTATTAAATGAAAGAGAACAAACCTAATTTGGCTTCTTTTTTTTTTAATTATCACAAATTTAGGTCCAGTTCACTACAATTGTGATCTTATTTAAAAACAGAAACAAACGTTGTGGTCAAATTACCGGCACCATTCCCCATATGGATAATTCTGTATAATTGTATAAAATTCACACATTATATATGTTTGTTGTTGTTTTTTCAATGTTATAGTGTCAGTTTGTGGAATGTTAAATGTTGTTTTTAACTTAAATACAACTAATGAAAAAACAATTATTCAACTCCTAACCAACCCCTCAGTTATGTCATTGTATCCTGTGATTCAATCACTATAATTCAACGGATCAGTACCTCTTAAGTAAATAATTCGCAGGATCACTTCTATGCATTCCTCTGGACTGATTTGAATGTTACAGCTAACAGAAACAAACAATGTGCAATGCCTGGGTTTGTTCCACCCTGTCTCCTAAAAATGACATTCTCATGCATGAAACTGCATTCTCAATTATCTGTCTTGAAGGAAACGTGTTTTGTCCTGGATGAGGTTTGCTTTTGACGTATCACAAATACGTTTCTAATCAAAGTCCGTGGAAGTCTGCTGTTCGTGTCCCGTGTGAAACCAAATGTCAACGTTGACTTGTTTGCGTGACATATGTAACCTACGTCACATACGCAACATACTTAACTTACATACGTAGCCTACCTTAAATTACTTGACAAACATACTTTAACCCAAACCATTGTCTTAATATAACTAAGTTTTGTCTCAATTCATGTGTTTAAAAAAGCAACCGTGTCACAATGTGCACCTGGGGCGGCTGTGGCTCAGTGGTAGAGCGGTTGTCTGCCAATCGGAAGGTTGGTGGTTCAATCCCTGGCCCTGCAGTCCCACGTCAAAGTGTCCTTGGGTAAGACACTGAACCCCGAGTTGCCCCCGGTGCTGCGCATCGGAGTGTGAATGTGTGTGAGTGTTTATCTGATGAGCAGGTGGCACCTTGTACGGCAGCCTTGGCCACAGTGTATGAATGTGTGTGAATGGTGAATGTATGCTGTATGATGTAAAAGCGCTTTGAGTAGTCGTTAAGACTAGAAAAGCGTTATATAAATACAGCACATTTACATTAGCCTGTCACTGTTACCTCAAAACATGGTTGAGAAGGCAGTTTCATTGTATGGGAATGTAATGTAATTCGTATACTCTCAAGCAGTAGTGAAGGATGAGGTCCTCTGGCACTATTGTTGTTGAAATATGGATGCTACATTACCCAGAGTCACAGATCTGTGCACACTAATATGATAAGGCATCTCACTATCTAGCTATGTATTGTCTTGAAAGACAAAGGTAATAATCCTATTGTTTAAAATGGAGAAAAAGTATTGGCTTTTCTTTTCTGGAGATTCCGCAAGATTTCAAGATACTGGGTTCCAAAAACCATGGACCTTCTTGACTTTTTGTATTGATAACTGTAAAAAATAAATAAAAATATTGACTATATATTTTATTGTGTGTTGTATTATGTAACATGTGACTTTGAATTTGTTTGTAGACACACCTTTAATTCATATGTTTAACGTGTTACATTATTTAGAAATGTAAGTTGATCTTGAATTTTCTCACCATTAATATTATTACACATATTAGTATATTAGATTAGTATAGTATAAAACATATTAGTTTTGTACACAATTAGTGTTAGTTGGTCCGTTTTTGCTCTGGTCAGAACTCACAATTTTGTTTGTTGTTGCTGTTTTGGCTTTTCTGTTTGCTGTTTTTTTTCTCCTAGCTGCCTTCACCTCCTTTGCCCAACACACCTGCTCTGAATCAGCCTCGTTAGTCCTTCCCTGCTCCCAGACTTTTTATCTCCAGCCAATCAGCTCCTGGCCTGTTCTCCTGCCTGATGACCTCATTTCCCTCACCTGAGCTTCTCTGCCCATCTCTCCACCTGCACTTCCTCATCAGGTTAGTTTGTCTTTTATGCTGCATTCCAGACAGTTTTTAGCTTGTAAGTTACGACTTTGAGTCATAGCATAGGTAGCATTCCAGGCAACGTCATCACAAACCCTTCTAGTTAGCATTAGCTAGCCACTGGCTGATACTAACAAATTCTCATCTGTGACATATTTTGGGCTTCATTTTCATAATAAACATAACCTGTAGAATTACACAATTGCATGTGTATTGTTTGGATTACAATGTGTGTTATTACTTAACGTTGCCTATTTTTATATATATATTTATTTAAATTTCTCACGGTGTCTGTATGGCATCAACAGGGGTCGCCATAGTTGTTTGTGTGTGTGACGTCAAAACTGTTACTGGGAGTACAACTATCTGGTAGGAGTTCACAAGTACAAAGTAGTAGTTGTAGTGTGAAAACACGAGTTATGGGTTGCCTGGAACGCAGCTTAAGTCCTGGTTTTCAGTTTAGTCTTTGTTGGAGCCTTTGTTCTTGTATGATCAGTTTTTCCTTGTCTGCACAAACTTCGAAAAGGGATTTCGTTAAGTTCCTATTGCCTGCAGTCTCCTGTGTTTCTGCACCTGCTCCTCTCTTCATGACAATTTAGTAGAACTCAACTGAATCTAAGAAGCTGGAAACAATGGGGCATTGAGGTTTATACTGCTCTAAAACCACCTGCATTAATGATCTGATTAACTGCAGTTACATTGAAGAAATTAAATTCCCAGTACATTGTCACTGGAAGGCAGACAGAGTGCAATACTTGTCAGAACTATCGTAAAACCAACCTTGTAGAGAACATGTTGTACATAAATATATTTCACAATGACAGAGTGCACAACATTCTGCATATAAACACACAAAAGAGGGTGAAGGTGAAGAAATACTTTATTTCTCTGAAGTGAAGTAAGGCTTATTTTTCTCCCATATTTTGACTTTTGTGAAAATCTTTTCATCCTTGACATTTGAAAACTCCCAAAAAAGAACACGGGGAGAGACAGTACGGCTCATCGTCACAGCATCCTCAAGAAAACACACCCAAAAAAGATCTGTCGTTGCTGGTAACCATGAGAGGCGGAGAGGAAACAATGAGACAGATAACGACTGCATCAGCACAGTGAAAGGGAATTGGCATAATGCAGTGACGAGTGGCCTTTGTGAGAAGGACATTGTTGAACACCATTCAGATTGTCAGAAAATGAAAATAAAGTAGTTCATAGTAATGTGTGACATTTTGCGTTCTGCTTCTTAGCATTTTTTTTTAGTTCGCTGTTTTGTTCCTCTTAATCCGTCAAGCTAGAGAATGTGATGCGACATTGATGAATTTCCAGTGAAGTTGATGTGGAGTTTGATTGCAGGAAAACTGTTCTATTGACATCAAAATGTGACACTTATGTCACATTTTAGTGTGCAGAGGTTTCTTTCAATGTTGCAGTGATTACCCTGGAAATGTCACATTACTGCTGTGGTATTCTGATCGCAGCTATCCGCTAATAAAAATCATCATTGGTTGAGTGTTTAATACTTACAACTTTGTATGTGTCGGGGGGGGGGGGGTCTGGGTGTCCTCTCCCTGGGAAGTTTTGAGCGTCAGCAACTTAATTTTCTGCATTTGGATACACTTTAATGCACCTATTTATGGTGGAAAGACCGTTATTTAGCCTATGCTAATTCTTGGGGGACAGAGCCTTCTCCGTTGCAGCCCCTTCTATGGCCCCCTCCCTCTGGAACTCTCTCACCCAAAACCTCAGACTTTCAGCATCACTTGCTCACTTCAAAACTGCACTCAAAACCCATCTCTTTAAAGGGGCTTTTAACTTGTAACCAAATTAGCTGTTTTCCATTGGTTTTTAATCTTGCTTCCATAATGTAATTCCATATATGTAGCTCTACTTGTTAATACGGATCCTGTTACCAATCAGTTATTGTGGGGTTTTTCATTGACCTTGTAAAGTGCCTTTTTTTTTTTTTTTTTTTAAAGCGCTATATAAATTAAATTATTTGGAAAAAAACAAGAGATGAAAATTCAAAATATATTAAACATAATGGAGTATGTATATTGCGTATTATTGGGCATTTTTAAGTGGGTAAATGGAAATCCTGAAACTTTCTTAGTGGGTACACTGCGTATACTGTACCTGCATGTCACACATAGACTACACCACTGGATGGGACTGAAATGTCAAAGAAAGTAACAAATTAAAAAAGCAAAGGGGGAAAAAAAATTACATATTCATCATTAGATGTTTAGCCAGGCTATAAACCTAGCCTATTACAAAATTACTGTGAAAAGATGAAGCATGCAAATGTGGTGTCTAACGTGATGGAGATAGCCAATGTGTCAAAAAGAGCAACAAATAAGGTTTAATTTAGTAGGGAATGAACTTTAGGTCAAAAGGTCAACCAACAACACAGCCTTCTCCTATGGGCCAAAAATGTCCCAGGACATCAGTGCTCCAGTCCAACGCTTTGTTCCTGTACTCATCAGTGCATTCAGTACATCAACAGAGAGGCTAAATAAACCATGACAAATGTGAAGTTAAATTAGTGAGTGCAAACTGGAACAGAACATTTGAGAAGCTGTTGTTGAAGCTGTTGATTTTATGATGCTGTGTCTGATAGAATAGTCCGTAAATACATAAACTTTATTCCAAACATTAGACTAAGACAATTGAAGTATCTATTATGAATGTGTTTTTTTTACATTTAGTATTGATTTATAGGCTCCCAGATTACTGCGTGTAATGTAAAAGTGGTGGCTCATAAGGATGAACCCACAGATAACTATCACCCAGCTGTGTAGTCCTCCTCAGTTCTATGGAGCTTTTAAGTGTCTTTCAGCTTACTGTTTTGATCAACTCTCAATGCTCTCATCTACTTTGTCAGCATCAACAGATGAGCATTGTACGCTACCTGCCCAAAAACCAAAAGCCACACAGAGTTAGCAAATAGCTGGCGAACATAGCTTAGCATTTAACAGTTAAAGAGACCTAATTTTATCAGGACAGCGCCATTATTTTTGCAATTTACTGAAATGTCTATGTAAGGATTTGCAGTCTTAATGTTGTGACATTGTCCTTTTAAGTAATGCAAATTTTCATTCTATAGTATGGCAGCTGTAAATAACAGAACATAGTCCTTTTTGTATGAAAGTGGCCCAGCCCTAAAGTCTGACCTGTGTGGTTTTTGTTTTTTTTTTAGTATGCTTTGAGATGTATCGCACTTGCCGTTTGCATCACTACACAAGTGGTGCATGTTTATGTTGGGTTAATAATACCGCAGCTAGTCCTTGAGTTCTTTGCAGAAATCTGTCTCTGTACAAATGGTCTAATTATGTTGTTCCCCACAACACCTTTGTATGTATGTGTACTGTACATACATACACACAGTACACATACAGACATACATACACGCACACCTGGACTTTTTTTCAGTTCAGAAAAATTCACACCTAGTCACTTTATCACTTCAATACTGGACTCAACACTGACACTTTAATAATAATTTATGGTCTTTTCTTTGTTTATTTGACAAATGTTCTTATTATTTTGTTGTCTTTATACTATCTTTTTTAATTTCTTTTTCTCTTGCTAAAACTGCTGCTGGAATTTTCAATTTCCTTGCGGGAGTCATCCCAAAAGGATCAATAAAGAGAAGTCTAAGTCTTTTGATGATGTTTTCTTGGTACCAAATTACAAGGTATATGGAGCAGCAAATCACCTTCCTCCTCATGTACAGTTATAGCTTCAATCACAACGTTTGCCGTGAGGCTTCATCGCAAATGAAAAAAAAAAAAGCAATTTCCTTTTGAACTTACATTTTAAACCGGTAAAATCTCTCACAAAAACGCCAGATAGACTTTTGAATGTTTCAAGAAATGTCCTTCTTGTAATTCACTGTAACAAGTTTTTGATTGATGCCTTGAGATATTGAGTTTAATTGGAAATCCATTTTCTGTACGTAAGAACAAAGCAAGGAAAGAGGTAAAACTACATTTTTATTTCAATCAGGAGAGACATGTTTGCAGATGTGCAAATGAGGTTTGTTGTACAGCTCAATAAAATGTACAAAGTCTTTTGTGTTCTTTTTTCCCCAGCATGTTCCCTTGGATCAGAGAGGCTCCAAAATCAGGGTTGCAGCTGTCGCCATGGTCCCGCTACACGTTCTGTGATGCCATGTTCAACTGCTACACTGCAGTGCCCTGCTACGTCCTGCTGTGCCTTGTAATGCCGCACAGTGCCCTGCTATGCCATGAACTACTACAAAGAACTGCTACAAACTACTAATTATTTCTATTTTTGTTATTGCCACTCTTCATTTTAACCCCAACCGGCCCGTCAGACGCCGCCTACCAAGAGCCTAGGCCTGACCGAGGTTTCTGCCTAAAAGGAAGTTTTTTCCTTGCCACTGTCGCACTGTTGCTTGCTCTGGAGGAAACTACTAGAACTGTTGGGTCCTTGTAAATTCTGGAGTGTGGTCTATCTGTATAGTGTCTTGAGATAACTCTTGTTATGAATTGATACTATAAATAAAATTGAATTGAATTTGGCGATTAGACTCCATCGCTATACAAACATTTCAAAGATTTGTTTTAAAGCAGGGATTGTGATTCTTTAATTGCCCCTTGGAATTTGTCTAATTCTGACTGGTTAAGCAGGAATGTGAACGCCTCTAACAGCTGATTCGAGTTAGGTAGAGAGCATTGATTAAATCTGGTCTTCCTGAGAGAATTTACGCTAATCTATATTTAAATCAGGACAGACTAGTTGCATACATGCAACAGTTAACTGCACATTTATATGCATTTTAATTTTTATGCTATGTGCATGAAATGTGTTAATGTCACTGTAAGTGTGCACTGACAACAGAACAAATAGTTTCTTATATAGGCTATAACATTCATCTCTAAAATGCACTTACTCTGGAGAATTAAGACCAAAGAGGTTTTTTTTTTGTGTCTATGTTCTATAAGTATACACTATTTCTCATATGTGTAAATAAACAGAGCAATGAAGCATGTCAATGTAAAATTAAATGAAGGGATGCTTTAAACATCCATGCTGTGATTATCTTGAGGGTGTTATGGTTTGGAGTTTTTGTCTTATTTTATTGTGGTAGTCTGTTTTCCTGTGTTTATTTCTTAGCCTTGTTCTGTCATGTCTTGCATTTTTTGTTAGGTATTTTTGGTCTTGTCTTGTACGTGTTCTGTTTCCTGTTTTTTTGAAAGTCTGGTCTCTGTCTGGTCTGGTATTTAGTTCTACTTCCTGTGTTTTCCAGCTCCCGTGATTATCTGTGTTTTCCACCTGTTTCCCAGCCCTCCCACCTGCCTCTAGTTACCTGTTACCCTCTGGATTTAGTCTTTGTGCTTTCTCTGTCCTGTGTCTGATCATTATGTCTGTTTGGTCTATCTGTGTGGTTAGCCTATGTCATCCTGTGATTTCTGTCATTTTTGAATTTGTTTGCCTGCCTGTTTTGTTGGACACCTTTTGTTGGTTTGTACTTTATTTTTGTTCATTAAACCTTTGCCTTGGAAGCTGAATTTTGCCTGCCTTCCCACCATTCCATACTGATGTAACAGAGGGCTGCTGCTTTTTATTTTTAACCATATGTCAAACTGTGTTGAATATGAATAGAATGAAAACAAATGTTTTGGTTTATTTATTGTTTTTGCCTTGGGAGCAACAGCTGCAGCGCATACTGTATCAACCCTAATTATATTGTCCTTAGATAATTGAATTCACTCAGTGGAATATTAATGGACAGCGTCACTCAGGCACTATAATTACATTTATAAGCATTATATGCCGTGGCTGTCGTAATTATCACAAGAGCAAACGAAGAAGTGAGGTGAGAAAGTGTAAGAGCAGGTTGGGGTGGTGGATGTGTCAGACAAACACGGGACATGGCAGACCGGGGTTGGTGTCTCAGGTGAAACCAACATTCATTCATTTTTAAATCAAGTTTTACAAATTAATTTTTTACGGCTCTTAGTCCGCGACACAATAACGTTGTGACGTCCTCATTTATGTAGTAGTCATTTATAGTGACTTGTTTTAAGTGACTAGTCACATGATTAAACTGCCGCCAGGCGGCAGTAAATGGAACGATTGTTTGTCGAAATCAACCTATAATATCTAGTTGTAAGGAAAAAATGAGTATGACTTGTTGGCCACATGGTGGTATCAAAACACTTTATTGGACAGAGACAAGAGATGAGTGTTCATATCTGGGATGAACAATATTTGTTGAAAGCAAAAAAAGACCATGTGAAAGACAGACAAGGGAAATACATTATTAAATTATTCAAAAAAAGCATGTGTAACCAAGCCCAATAGAGGGCTTAGCCAAACTTTATCAATTTAACAATTGACAATGCCACCTTGGGACTTTCACCCAAAGAGTTTTAACATAAGATTTTAGTTGTAACCAATCCTGGGGACTCCCACTACACAGGCAAGCCCACAGCAAAGATCAGAGACGTGGTTGTTTTGAGCTACTAAAAATAATTTATTACAAATTAAAAATAAAAAAAACAATCACTTAAACATAACTATAAAATAATGAGTTGGCAACAAAACTAATGCAATAAAGAAAACAAAATAACCAAACATCCAAGATACAGGAGGAGTGAAATTCATTATAGTTAATAGCGTTTAAGGAATTTGAAGAAACTATTTAAAATGGTTGCAACGGTCCTCATAGGTTGATTGTATAACAAGATTAAGACCGTGAATGAAACACCACATGCAAATGTTAAAACACTAAAACCATGCAATATACTAATAAAATGAGCCAGTTATATGTCACCACCTATTAAGCAACCACTCTGTTTCTAAAAACACTCTGGCCTGATTGAGAGTCACTAAAACATGTACACCCTAACCCCAGGACAAACTTTCCTCCATACAAATAAACATCATTAACAACAAAACAGATTCCAGTGCGAGTAATCTGAAAATTGGAACAGTTGAGTAAGTGAGTAAACAATCTAGACTAGGCAAAACAGCAGCAGCAGCGCTATGACTTGACTGTATGGACGGAAAGAAACAACAGTTAGGACATGTCACTGTCTGGCAAAACATGCAGCACAACATGCCAAACAACGTACCTTCGCTGGATGGTACCTTGACTGTACCATCCAGCGAACCTGCACACCACACCGAAAGCCCGTCCCGACCACACAGCACGCCATGCAGCAACAGCCGCAGAAAAGGAAAGTCAGCGCGTACCGGCCGAGCCTTAATTTCCGTGCGTCTCACGTGACCATATTTAACCCACTGCTTACACATGCATGTGTTGGAGTCACACATTGCTCCTAATTAGTTATACTGCGTTCAATACCATTATGTTTCTGCCATTGTTAGAGGAACATAGGAATTATTTCAGTCCCAAGTTTTGGGCTTTTACATTAAACTGCTTTTAAAATGTTCTTTTTTTGACCCTTTAATACTTTTACAGTGTATGTTAAATATTGGTGAATTTCCCGCAATGTTATCTTATGCAACAAAGCTACACATATAAGAACATCGTAACAAATAAATCATAGCGTAAGATATTTTGGTTTTCTATTTTTCTAATAGCAGGCAGTCGTTAAAGAGTGCAGGATTAAAGGGATAGCTCGCTCTGCAGCAGAAACCCCCTACATAGCTGTGTTAATGCAAAGTGAGCAAGAATGACAGAGAGCAAGCAGTTCTCAAGCCGAGTTTTGGAAGGACGACTTGATTTACCGAGGAGAGTCGGTCTGTGGATTTACAGCAGAGCCCAGTGACATAGGCACTGTGATAAATTATCCACTTGCTTCACGATAAACGCAAAATGACACCTGCAACCATGGTGACACGCCAAAGACGTTCACAGCTTTAGTATAGCCCCACATAAGAAGACATCAAAAATACTGTATGTAGCGAGATTTGACCAATATTTTACAGATTAAACCAGTTTTGTAGACTAAAACCATCAAAAAAGAAATGACAAAAATTTGATTTTCATCACCTAACAAAATAAAAATTTGCTTCCAAAGCCCCTCTACCATGCAGGTATGTTCAAAAAATTGATTAGATCTTTCGACGTCAGTCATAGCCACTGACTAATGATATGTCTGCCATGTACAGTACACATTGTCTTTCATCATGTTGGCCAGTTGCCTGATAAAGACCCGGCAGTGTCAAACATTACTTTTTTTTCAGTCCAGATTTTCAAGCCAGCGTGATACTCTTCATGCTTCCCTCATGGAATCTGTTATCCTGCATCATGCCTAAATATAGAACAGGATGTGCACACCACAACGTCTTTGCTAGCTCCCAAAATGGACCTGAACTGCAATGTCATCCCTGAGCATTTCCAACACATTTGATGAAACACATCATATGATGCTGTGAGGGCAACACATGAATCAATCCAGCAAAGAGGTTGAGGAGATGAAATAGGACGGAGATGGAGCAATGACCTTGGAAACAGATCTGTCATCTCTCTTGTGTGCAATTCCTGTCACTGACACCAACGCCTTTCATTACCTCGATTTATGTCCAAAGTGTTCAAAGTAATGTTTTTGCCAGGTCGTTTCCAATGAATTTACCCCTAAAGGATTACTTCAGCCACCAAAGGTGAGAAACCTCCACACAGCACATGAAGAAAACTCTCCCTTCTGTTTTTCTGCTGCTTTTTCACACACACACACACACACACACACACACACACACACACACACACACACGTGTGAAATATGAAAAGCTTATTCCAGGGAAACCCATCTGATATCTGTTTCAGTCATTACCATAATAATTGGCACTTCACTGCACAGAGTAAGAGCTTGGCGGACTTGGATTGAATAATAACTGGAGAAGAGAAAGGTGGGGGCACACTGCAAAAAATTCAATATACCAGTTTGTATTCGTTTGAGGGGTTTTTTTTCCCCCTAAAATAAGAACTTTTGGGCTGCATAATTTCGTTTTTTTGTCTTGGTTTTTGTCAAAAAGGTGCTTTTTTAAAAAAACAAATGGCGATAATTAAAAAAAAACACTAAACTTGATCAAAGAAAACACTAAAAAATTGAAATGTTTTTTCTTAAAAAAAAAAAGGGGCATTCACATTTAAGGGTGCATAAAACGAGAGGAAGATAGTCCAAAGCCCATTGTGGACAGCCATGCGCTCTTTCACATGTATTGTTCTGCTCCAAGACAAGCCTGAATCTCAGCCCCTGAATTTGCCGTGGTTTTTAGGGCCCCTTTCTCAACACAAAAAAAGGTTTGCTCATTCTTTATTTTTGTGTTTTTTATTGATTGTGCTCCAAGTGTGTGTGCTCCCAGGGTTGTTGAATAGCTTATATGTGTAAATGTACAGGCACTAAAAAGAGTTTTCTAACAATGATTTGTGCCTTTTTGAGTTTTCTATTTTGTACAAATCAGGTCAGCAGAGATTGCTGAGTTAAAACAATTCCCCCGACAGTTCCTTCCTTGTAACTAAATTTTTTTAAAAACTGATTTTTTTTTTACGGTTTAAATGGGGGGGGAGGTGAACTTTCAAAGCTCAGCCACAAAGTTCAGATAATTCCTCGAAATTCTGACATGTAAGTTGTATGCAAAGCAACGTGTTGGGAAGCGCCATTGGTCTTTTTACTTCAAAGTGGAAAACCTTAAAAAATTAGGCATCTTCTTTTTTTTAAATTTTGTTGGCAGGAAAATTTTTTTACCCGCCCTCACAGATTTTTTACCCTTTTTTTGGGGGCCCAGGGAGTTTGGTTTGCATTAAACCCCACCGGTTCAGCAACCTCTTTTTTGTTAAGACCCCCCAACAGATACTGAACCCCCGTGGGTTTTTCCCCAAAAACCAGGCCCTTTAAGATAGCAAGCAGGAAGGGGGCTGCTAATTTAGGGAAGTTGATTGCAAATAAATTTTTTGTCCAAAAAAATCCCCGGGTGAAAAGACTTTTTTCCAGCAGCATGTTTAAAGTCCTCTGTTAAAGGGAAAGCCAGGGTTTCAAAACTATAAGATCTCATTTTACTTAGGGGGGGTTTGGATTGGAACGACTCACTGAACTGCTTAGGATAGATGAGCCATGTTAAATTTCAAAATAAAAAAGGTTTTCGAAAAAGGGCCATTCCCCCTTGTACAAGAGAAACTTTGAAGGGAACCTGTGAAAAAAGGAGAGCTTTTTAAGAACATATGAAATTAAAAAAGGAAGGTATGCCCCCCTAAGCTTTTTTAAATTACAGTTTTCCCGGTTTAGTTGTGGTCAGGGGGGCAGTTTGGGGGGTTCAAAATCCCTCAGGTCCGGGGGCTGCTGCTGGCCCCCCTGAGAAATTAAAAAGTAGAAAGACAAAAGTGGGGTGGGTTTTCTGTGAGACCTTTTCCCCCCAAGTTTTTTTATGGAAAGATGGGGAAGGTATGCCCCTGAAATAATTTTATAAATATTCATGGGTGAAGGGAAAAATAAAAAAATTGGAAGCGGTTTGTGAGTGTCCAAATACTGCAGGAGAACCACATCACATCAAATAAAAATTGCAGACGAAAATTTTCTTTGACAAAAAAAACTTGAAAAATTTAAATTTCTCGACAGGATTGGGTTTGATTGTCCGTTTTCCTTTTTCTTACTTCTTTGGTTTGGGGGGTAAGAAAAATTGGGGGGGGTTTGGTTCATTATTGAAATTTTCATTTATCCTATTGATAATATTTCCCAAAGGCCACAATCTCCTCTAAACTTAACTGTTGCCGAAAAAACTAAATAACAGGGTTGGCAGAGAAGAAATTACAGGCAAAGGTTTTTTGTTCCTCAGGAAGGTGTGGCCAAAGGGGCGGAAAACACCATGAAAACCTTTTGATTTAAAAATGGGCCCTGACAGCTGTTCAGGTTTTTGTATCGGTTTGCAATATTAAACTGTGTCTTCTAACTACTAACCCTCTCCTATTCCCTCCTTTTGGTCCTTTTTTCTTCCCTTTTGGGGTCCCCAGGATATTTTGCCGCAAATTCCCGCGGGTTTTTTTCTGATTTGCTTAGAAAAAAGTATTTGTACCTTTACTTAAAAAACAAACACCACACAAAAAACTCTTTTAAAAGAAAAAGCCTGCTTAAAAATGTTACTTCGAAAAAGTTTTATGTATGTATGATGTATCATCTTACATAAGATGTGGGCCCTGGCCATCCCTTTTTTTTTTTCTTCCCGATATATAAAAATTGCTTGCTTTAAAATTGCTATAGTGATTTAAAAGGGGCACACAATTTTTAGGGGTTTTTTTGGTGTTTTTTTCATGGGCATTTAAAAAAAGATGTAAAGGGAGAAAACAAAAAAAAAGAAACGCCGCTAAGACACCAAAAGGAGATAACCTTTTTTTAACCGGCATCCACTGTATAAAACCCCCTCCCTGATTATCATCGGGAATCTATTTTGGTTTCCCTTGTAACTTGACAGATACCCCCCCTTTCTATTGGAATCACATTTGTTTTCTGTGTTATCATCATTGCCTACCCCCCGCTGCAGTACTTTTCTATGATTTGCTTTCATAGCTGCTAAAACAATTTTTTTCCATTCTAATCTATTTCAAAACTAAAAAACTTTTCCCCTCTGGTCTTATTTTAAACACTTTTGTAGACCCCTTTGGGGGTCTCTTTTGGGTGAACGTGAAAGATTGAAACCCCGAACAGAAATCGAATGCACCCTTATCATAGACATCCAAATTGAAGATGAAAAAGGGAAATGCAATAAGTATACAGTTATGCTTTGTGTGACGTTGGAACTAAAACCCCGGGGGGGGGGGGGGGGGGGGGGGTGTGTTTTTGTGTGTTGTGTCAGGGTAGAACTGATGACAAATTGTCTCAACCCATCTGCGGTTCTGCATTCCTTTTTGTCCTTGTGCACTACAAAACACACACCCCGTGTTCACTATAGGGATTTTTTGCCCCCACACACTTCCCCCCTTGTTCTTAATTTTACTCCCTCTTCTTTTTTTCACCCCCCGTTTTTCCTTTTTCAACCGGTACTTCCCCACCCATCATTTTTCCCATCTCATAGATCCTTCACTTTTTTGATCCTTTCCCTCCTCTTCTTAAACTGCTGATCCTTCATAATCTTCTCAAAGACCTGTAAGTGAAGGAAGATGATGAGGAAGGGTCAGGAAAACTTACACCCCCACCCCTTTCACACACGTCCATTTAAGTGAAATTGAGTTTCGGGGTGGAGCTTCATTTATTGTGTAAAAAGTGTGTGTTGTGTGTGTGTGTTGTGTGTTGTGGTGTACAAATCTCTGCTACATGCAAGTACTACATGCATCTGTTTTCTTCATTTCATGAAGCCCCGAAGAAATGTAATTATATTTTATAACAGGCTTGCAAAGAACATTCCCAAATTTACAATATGAGAATATGTTACACATGGAGGCATGGACATGGGCACAGATGCATCAAAGGGTCCTCAGAATTACGTTGTGGCTCTGGGTCTTCTGAGTACCTTGGGCCCAGCTCTTCCCATTTGGTCCTATATTGTAAACAAGACTAAATCATCCTTCCTCAGATGAAGTCCTTGTCAAACTGAAGCCTCCCGTTATACATTTCCAATGAATGCACATTGTATACAGTTGTTGGCCAAGTGGGAACTGGGTAGAGGTGAACATGTACAGTATGCAGTATTTGAACTTATCTAAGTAAAACACAATAAATGCCTTTCATGACAGCAGTTAACGCCTTCACCCATGGTTAAACAACACCTCATACTAACAGGTACTGTATGTTTAAACTGTACTAAGGCACAGTGGTATTTTGAGCTAAATGCTAAAGTCAGCATGCTAATATTCTTTTAGTGAAGATGCTAACAACATTTAGCAGGTATATTGTTAACCGTCTTAGAAACCATGTTAGCTATGCATGTTAATTAGCACTAAACACAAAGTGCAGCTGAAGCTGGCAATGCCATTGGCTTTGCAGATATTTAGACATCAAATTGAAAAAGTGAAATGTTGACTAATGGCGTTTGATAGCGTTCAATGAAAAGTCAGAGGATACCCAAAGTGTTAACAATTCATCCAGAGGGAGACATTTCATGGTGATCCAAAACCAGATTTCTATCTTGGACTGACTAGATATCACAGCTTCTAAAAGATTGTGAAAACAAGACATTTTCCTGTGTATATACAAATTAATATAGCAGGTATGCGTCTGTTTCTGTGAGGCTATATTGTATTAAGATATTATTTTTCCAGTAGTTGTTGACCTTTTGTGGCTAGTTTACTTGTGAGATTCTTTCAATTTCTTGGGAACTCCCGGAAAATCTCTGATGCCCTTTCTCAGCCTACTGGCCACTTGGGAAATAGTATCTGTTTCGTTCACAGGGTGTATTAATTTCATTGGGTCTAATCTATTCAGTCTCCTGTGTAAATTTTTACCCTCTTTTTTGGGCAATTTAGTCACCAATAAAACCTTGAAAAGTGAACTTGCGAAATTTTTTTAGAAGGTGTTGTTTAGTGTGCCCCCATTTTTTGGACCCACAGAGCTATTTTTTTCTCAAACATCAATTATACTTCTCAAAAGCCCCTTGGGCACCAGATCAAGAACCCTATGCCCTTTTATCAGTTTTTTTTGTGACATTTTGAAATCTTACGGTGATTTACAATACAACAGTCCAAAGCAATAACTGTGCAGTTAAGTGTTATTTATATTCTGATAAATAACGTTCAGGTAATAACTTAAAAAAATATATCAAAATTGTTCTGTCAAAAATCCATCACGGACAAACCGGAGCAGGATTGTTTATAATGGATTTCATTTAGCAGCCTCCTTCATGAGCTGACTTTAAATCAAGCAACAACATCTTAAATTGCTTAAACATTGATTCCTGTCCACCAGTTCACTAAGAATTATTAAACCCACGCAGAGCAGAATGTCATCATCCGTTTGTGTTAATTGACGATGACGGGATTAAAAAAAAACACGGTTGCACTGACAGCATGGACCGACGGCAGTAATGAAAATAAAGAAGTGGCTGTGTTATACTTGAGCTCCTCAAAAAGAAGAATTTTATTCCAAAGTGAGCTATGCTTTGCTGTTTGTCAATTAGCTGAGGTTTGGCACGTCGTTATTTGAGCCTGTTTTTATAGAGTTGAGTAGCACTGTCCCTAAGGTGTAATTTGTCTCACGATGGATAATTAATACATAAAATACATAGGTTAACATTGTCACTATGGTAATCATCAGAGGAAGCTTCAAGAAAAAGCCAGAAATGAGAGGACCACATTGCACATTCTGTTTTAAACGCCAGTAGCCAATGGAGTAAAGTACTTTTTTTTCCATTTACCTGTTAGTGCGGTAAGACCTCTTTGCTAATGGAAGTAAATTAAAATAATTTTGTGGAGGGTGCTGCCTGGGAGTCCAGGAGGATGTCCTCCACTCTTTGCTTGGCAGCCTTCTAATGTAATTATGAATTAAAATTGTTTTTAAATTATCTGTGTAAAACCGTTGCTTTAATGTAAGAGCCATTCTCCTGGGTTAATGGAACAGAAGCGCGTAAGGGGATGATCACATATAAAGCTGGCACTTTACTCTTTACGCTGTTCAGAGGGAGTACATTAATTGGGTGGCAGTAGCTCAGTCCGTAGGGAGTTGGGTTGGGAACTGGAGAGTCACTGGTTCAAGTCCCCATATGGACCAAAAAGTATGGAGTGTGGATTGGTAGCTAGAGAGATGCTACTTCACCTCCTGGGCACTGTTAGGTGCTCTTGAGCAAGGCACCCCCCCGCGCTGTTCAGCCCACTCCCTCTGACATCTCTCCATTAGTGCATGCATGGGTCCTGAGCGTGTGTGTATTTCAGGCCTGTGTGTGATTACTAATAAAGTGTGTACGCAGTGTAAATTATAATTTTCCCACTGGGGATTAATAAACAAATTTTTAAAAAATTATCAAGCGAGAGCAACTGGTGTCTAAAAATCTAGTAATTTATAAACACATTTCATAAATGTGATATGTAAGTTCATTCATAGTTGTTAGCTTGCTAAAGTGTGGAAGTTATTCTTATTCTGCCATTTGTTTTACAACAGCTGCATTACCATCACCCTCTGTACTGGAGTAGTGCCAAATCAACTTACATGTAGGCCAGGAAAACAAAAAAGATTGTGATCAGATTTGGGATCTGGCCAATGTGGCTGTCTGTAAATTAAAAGTCAAGAATCGCATCTGGATTCAGTTTGGAGACAGGACACTTGAAATGACGTGACAAGAGTTTTTTTGTTTATCTAATTTCTGAAGGTCTATCGTTAGCCACCTGCGTGCCAACCAATAGTTTCCTGGCTCTGCCTCCAGAAAAGACCAGAATTGTTTCACAAACAATATCCACTGAGGGCTTCACAGGATATGTTAAAAATACAGATGTGGACAAATTGTATTTATTTTACTGTTGATGGAGCCATTTTGTCTAACTGCTTCCCCCCTACTTCTTCTCTTAGTGCTAACCTATGCTAAACACATCCTGAACATAATAGAGGTTTAATTGATATTCTAAATCAGATTCTGGTTTGACGTTAAAACAAGTGCATACTCTAAAATGTCAAAACGTTGCTTAAACAACACCTGTTGAAAAAAGTTTACTCATAATGTTTAACCCCACTTACAGGGCGGCTGTGATCAGTGGTAGAGCGGTTTGCCTCCCAAATCGGAAGGTTGGTGGTTCGACCCCTTTCCCCCTGCAGTCATTGTCGAAGTGTCCTTGGCAAGACACTGAACCCCGGGGTTGCCCCGGTGCTGCGCATGGGAGTGTGACTGTGTGTGAAGTTTATTGATGAGCAGTGGCACCTTGTACGGCAGCCCTGGCCACAGTTATGAATGTGTGTGAATGGTGAATTTTTCCCTGTGATGTAAAAGAGCTTTGAGCGTTGTTAAGACTGGAAAGCGCTATAAAAATCAGCACATTTACAGTTTAGAGATTGCACTTACAGGCTGTAAGGAAACTCTTCACAAATTCAGTCACATATTGTCACCAATAACAAGGTCATAGTCTCGCATTGACAGACCTTCCTCCACAGCGCTGCGGAGGTGGGTCTGGCTAGTCCACACAGCATTCCGGGATGGGAGAAAAGCATTATCTTGTTTATTGGCATTTCTTTAAACCAATCACAATTGTCTTGGGCCGGAGCGGAGTAACGGCTCCTCTGCCAAATAGCCTCAGGAAGGAACTTGTTTTGGTGGAACATTTACATGTTCAAAGGTTGTTGTTTTTTTGTGAAGACAAACCAGATTGGACATTCTATTTCGTATGGGCTTCGCCCTCAAAGGCTACGCTATTGGGTTACCCCTTCGCGCATGCGCAGTCGTGAAGATTTCTTTCCCCCTAGCGTCCAGCTCGGGCCTAAACTACTTCCCATTACTGCATATATACAGAGCGGACCCGTTTTCACTCCCACTTTTCTTTAAAGCTCACGCAGTATGAGACAAGAAGTTCCAGTGGTGCCCGCGTTTCGACCTCCTGCCAGACCGGCTAATCTGCCGCGGCCCTTCACCCCCGCTGGGGACCTGCCTCGGCGCCGTTCTCGGGCCGGCCAGGCTCTCACCCGCACGCCCCCTGCCAGTTTTGCGCCCGCCTGTCATCTAAAGAGCTAACTGACAGGCGGGAAACTCTTTGGTCTTGCCAGGGGTGCGGGCAGAACGGAGCAAAGGCAGACAGACGGAAAAAAACCGGCGACACCCTGGATCCGCGGGCGGACGGCGTCTTTCGACGAGCATGAGTCCGCTGGCTCTGTTCTCGACAGCGCCGCCCTTACCGGTCTTTTTTTTTTCCCCCCTTACCCCTTTGGAGGAATTGGGCCTGGAGACGGCGACGACGTCTCCCACGGAGCTCTCTCCGTCTCCCGAACGGCCAGGGCACCGCCGAGCGGCCTTCCCCTTTGCCCCAGACGGCCCCAGCCTCCACCGCCAAGCCCCCCTCGTGATCTGCCGGGGGGGCAGAGGACGGCGGCAGAGCGGAGAGGCGTAGCACTCCCGATGGAGCTGCCAGCCCCCGCTCGCGGCCTTTTTTTAGCGGGGATGTTAAGCTCCGGAGCCGCCCCCTCACGGGCCCCCTCTGGCGCGCTTCCAAGAGCTTCGGCCGGGTGGGTTTCTCACCTGGGAAAATGAAGGCCCCGTCTCTCGCTACGCCCCGTTTATCGGGCTCAAGGGACACGGCTGCAGGTTTCCCAGGCTGGCAGCACAAACAACGTAGCCACCGCCTCCTCACCCGGATACGGTGCCCGGTGGCGCTGTCCAGGGTCATGGCTTGGCAGACTGGCCCAGTGAAACACGGTTCCACAGCCTAAGCTGACCGCGGCAGTTAGACGCTATTTTGGCGTCTGTAGGGCCCCCTTAGCTTCAGAAGGGTTTTTTTTTCGGCACGGTCACCCTCCGCAGCAAAGGGGGGGAAAACCACTGGGCCGGGGGGGCGCACGGGGTCGGGGGGGAAACCTGGGGGCGGCCCCACCGGGGCCCAAATCCGCCTCCCGACCACCCAGAAAGCAGCAACGCGGGCTATAAAGGGACGGGGGGATCGTTTTTGCCCTTTGCTGAGATTTGGGAAAACCCACAACGGATTTTAGAGGGCCACTCCCCCTCCCATCTTAACGTCTTTTTTTTTTTCCCCCTAAACCCAACGCCCTTTTTTCCCTTTGGAACAACGCCCCGGGGTTTTTAATGCAGCGTCCCCACAAAAGCACACAGGAAACCCGCTGCCGCATGCGGAGCGACAGCTCCCTCTTTTACCCGGGCCAGGGGAATCGCGCCCCCCCCCCATTGTGGTTTACCCCTCAATCAACCCCCTCCGCTTTTATCTAATAGGGTTGTCATTCATTTTTCACGGGATGGAGTAATCATGTCTCCCCTTTTGCATGCGCGACAGGTAAATCCGTTTAAACCCCCCCTTTAAATAATTGTACTATTTCATCATATTGGGGGGCCCATAAACCCTTTTCCGGGCCCACGCCTTGGCAGGGCGGCTTGTCAGGAGGACTTTTATTTAGCCTCTGTACTTGTTGCGGGGGCAATGTGGTGATTTCGGCTTGTGGCCCCTTGTCCGCAGGGGGCGGGAATCATCCCCTCGCCCAAACCCATAGCTCCCCTTTAAAGGGGCAAAGGCCTTACGAAATGGAATTTTTTTTTATTTTGGGAAACCCCCCATTTTTAGTAAAAGGCGAGCCCTTAAGGTCCGGGCCACCTTCCTAGAAAATTTTTTGAAAAAAAAGCGATTTTTTGGGATTTCAAAAAAAAGGGCCCCGCTCTGTATATATGAAAGTAAAGGGGAAAGTATTTGGGGCCCCAGCGGGGAGCTAGGGCGGGAAAGAAAACTAAACCCCTGGCATGCGCAAAGGGAAAAACCCCCCTACAAATAGAACGGGAGTTACCAAAGTAACAAACGATTTTTCCGGGCTAAGGTCTGGATTTACCCTGCAGCCCTTGAGGAGCAGTTGACCATAGCCCCAAAACCCCCGGAGGGGAAAACACAACACAAATAAAGCGGAAGGTTCGGGGGACTTTCCAAAAAAAAAAGCCCATCCAAAAAAAATTTACTTTCGGGGGAAATTCCCGGCCCAGAACAAAAAAACCCAAAAAGTTTTTAAAGTGGGGAATATGACAAAAAGGCCCCTAACCTGTGCCCAAACCCCTTTTTTTTTTTTTTTTTTTTTTTTTTTTTCCCTGGTGGGAACTGTAATTTACACTAGGTGGAATTTGACCCCAAAATTTATTTTTCCCACAGTAAACCATTGATTACACTGTAAAGTTTTTTTGCCCTTTGATGATTTTAGTACGCTTGGCATCACGAATGGGGGCTCTAATGGATTCCCGGGGGTTTGAAATCAACCAGCCCGGAAACCCCCGGTGCATCAAAATTTTAAGGGACGGTGTAGATGAACACGGAAAAATTTTTTTAATTCCCCAAGAAAAAAAAGAATGGGAAGGGAAGATAAACGCACCCCCGGAGAGGGATAAAGGTCATTCAGCGGGCTTTCTGAGGCTGCCCGGATTTTTTCCTTTCACTGCAGATGGACGAAAACATACACTTTTTTTTCCCTTTTATCTGTGCTGTGTAATCCTCCTCCCCCATACTCTAATTTTTTTAAAAACGCTCTTTTTTTCCCTTTTTTCTTCCCCTGCTGTTTTCCCTCTCCCTCTCTCTCTTTTCCCCATTTTCCCCTTTGTATAGCCCTGTTTTTTTACAGCCCCCCTCCCCTCCCACCCTTTTTTTCCCCCCATTCTCTCTTCTTCCCCTAAACCCCCCTCAGCGGGGGTTTAGGGGGGGGTTTAAGCTTTTGTGATGGAGATTGTTTGGGGCCTCCGTTTTTAGACGGGCCCAAAAACCTTGGGTGTGTAGGGCAAAGGCTTTTGTGTGTGTATTTGCAGACCCCCTAAAACCAACAAAAAAAAATAAATCCCCTTTTTTTTGGGCTTGCGTAAATAAATGAAATGAGTTATTGGTTCATCGTTGTTGTCCTACAAATATACAAATCTTGCTTAGAAAATGACAGCTTGTGTTCTGTCTTTCTGGCCCTCCATGCATTTTTTGATTTTGCGTTCAGCTGTTTTTCTCAGTTTTTTTTTTAATCTTTCGGATTTTCTTCCTTTTTCCTTCAAATTTCTTTCTACCTCATGACTTGTTCTCTTCTCTTTTTCCTTTCCATGTCAGCTCAGAGAGAAATATATCCCCCTCCTCTCCTCTCTCGCTGTCTCATTTCCACACAGCTTCTCACTTACCCTGCCTTCATTTCCTCCCCTCCTTCTCTTCCTCGTCGTCTTTGGCCATTTTTAGACAGTAAATCCCATCCTCTCCTACTGTGTGTGTGTGTGTGTGTGTGTGTGTGTGTTTAGAGATAGTAAGAGATAAACAAATACACCCACAACACGGACAGAGACACAATAGCTAAGCAATGTGCCAGCACTCACCTTCTCACCCGTCTCACTGTACTTTTCAAAACACATTAACTGTGACCGGATATGATATTTTGACCAATGCACCACTGTGTAAACTACCAACTGCTATTTTGAACATAATCCCATTTGCATTTGTGGAAAAGGGAGAGGGAAGGCACTGATACCAATTCTTCACTAGAATACATGGTTTTACACAGTGCTTGACTTGAATGAAATTAAAATGTGCATTACTGGCCCAATCAATCACTGAATGTTTACTCTACATCAGTCTGGTGAAACTCATTTGTGATGTTTTGGCAGTTTTTACCAATTAAAACAGATGTGTTGTCCAAGTCACGTGTTTTCTTTTCTTTCTTCAACTCTTTGCAAGACAATCTGCTGTGTTTGGGTTAGGTGTGGGGTACGTGACTAAGGCCAAAAAGTAACAAACTAACAGCATGACTAGCTAATATCCAACATGGAATTTAAGTCCAACATTCAGCCTGGTCTAATCCTATGGCTGGATTTTCACTTTGACCGACTTGTGTCGGCCATGTGTGTTTTCTTGTCATATTTTTTTAAAGATTTCTTTGGCCATTTTTAGGCCTTCGCAGGTATGTTGGAATTGAACCAGGGCCCGCTGATGGAACCATGCATATCAGATATGTCTGAAGAAATCCATGCAAACCAAAATTTAAATGGGCTCAGATGTATGTAGAGATCACAGATTTAGCCCTAGGGTTGAGACTGTCAATAAACAGAGCCTTTACAAAGGAGAGTTTTGCTTAGTAATGTTACGCTATCTTATCTCACCTCACTGCCCACTGCCAGCTGTTTCATAAAGAATTGAGGTGCTGAAATTGTGGTATTCTGGGTTAACACACATCACCAGAAAACTGATGCCTGCGGCTCACTATCCAAAATGCTGAATCAACCACCAAAATGCATCAAGATGATGAGATGAAACATACTTTATTACTGGTTTTGCTGGGACCCCATGATGCATGATTGGCTAACCATTATCTGAAACAGGTTGTTAAAGTATTGAGTGTAACAACTACATGACCTTTTTGAATGCACAATGACAACAAATGTGGGTTTGTAAATTTTATGCTAAACATTAATATTTTTCATGCACTGAACATACATTGCCCATAATTCTACTTCCTCTTTGCAAAGAAAATCACAATAGACCTTCGTTTCAACCAGATACTTTGAATAAAACTACAACAGAATCAGAGCAGAGCAGAATCACCTGGAAGAATTATAGTGGCTTACAAAGTGGAACCTGGCAGGTAGAGACATATCATATATGAGAAAATACATGGATAACATTATTTTAGCTACTAAGGCATGGTGCCTTTATATTCATCAAAGAGAAATATAGTTTTATCTAGATGAGAATTACCGTACAGAGACTCATACATGCATCTGCAATACATGGCAAAACAATATATGATACAAAGCACACCACCGATGCACACAAACAGTATTTCATTTGGAGTAGAGCTCTCCTTCTGCGTTTCTTCTGGCCTCACTCCTGCTGCTGCCTACCACATAAACCAGAGCTCACACCAAATCAATCTGGTGACACAATTAGAAAGCATAGAATGGTCCATAATTAAAAACAGATTTACTGAGAGGCAAAGAAAACAAACTAGGACTTCAGTAAATGAAAAATTGTGCAATGAGATTTTTTTCTTTTATTGGCACTGGATGTGGCACAAAAACCTGTTCCAGATACTGAGGCAGAGTTTCACCTCTGTGCCGGGACTCGAGAACAGGCAGCAGGTGATGGAAGTTGTTTATCATTGGAGTTGTGGCACGGGAAAGGTTATTAGAGGAAGCCTCCCTGTCCCCATATGATTGTTGTTTTGTACCGTTCCAAAAAAACAAAAAGCATGAACCCATCCATCCCTCCATCAAGAGTCCTGCCAAGGTCCATGTATCAATTAGCCCTGGGCTGTCTGGCTTTCCCTATAAGCCACTGCTGCCTGAAAGATTAATGGCTGTTTGAATCTCTCACTGAGAGACTGTAATAGGTGGGCCTGCAGATAGACAGACCTCTCTCGGACTTTGCAGGAAAAGAGACCCTCAGAATCAGTGTTATAGGGTTCCTTACTATTACCATCACACAAGGTTTAGTTTGCTTTTTCCTCTAATAAGACATGCTCTTGCCAATTAGAATGTCTCTTACAGTAATTGTGTATACAGGTATCTTTGTCTTGGTATGTTCTGCTTCGAGGGTTTTGCACACTTTCATAACACTGTAGTGGTTTTTGGTCCAGTTCCTCTAAGGTTCCTGTTGTAAGGAGGTCAAAGAAAAGGTTATTCTGTTTGAGATGAGAAAACTCATCAGTGGATATTTTAGACATCTGTTGGACACATCTGTTAACAGACTGACCTTAGATCAGGAAAAAAACCTGAATCAAACTACGTTTAATAAAGTGTGAGCAAAACCAGTGAAGATGTTGGAGGTAGGCTTGGGATTAGAAGGTCAGTGGTTTGAAGCTTTGAAATAACAGTAAGGAAACAATTGGCGGACGATGCCAGCCTTATTGGACTCATCTCTGCTGAGAATGAGTTCGCCTACAGGTGGGAGATAGACTGTCTGGTGTTCTGGTGCAGTCAAAACAACTTATACCTAAACACTGAAGACAGTGGAGCTGGTTGTGGGTATCCGGAAGAATGCAGCCTCACCCGCCCCCATCACCCTGGTGACTCCTTAGTCTGCACTTTGGAGTCCTTTCGCTTCCTAGGCTTCATCATCTCTCAGGACCCCAAATGGTAGCTAAACATCAGCTCCCTCATCAAAAGGGCACAACAGAGGATGTACTTCCTGCGGCAGCTGAAGAAGTTCAACCTGCCAAAGTCAATGATGGTGCACTAATTCTCTGTCACTCATCATTAAATCCATCCTCACCTTTCTGAAAAACTTCCCTCTGGCTGCCGCCCACTACGACCAAGCCCTCGATAGATAGATAGATAGATAGATAGATAGATAGATAGATAGATAGATAGATAGATAGATAGATAGATAGATAGATAGATAGATAACAATTAGATATATGAATGCTTATTAGCCACTTCCTAGTTTATGAGTGTGCATGCAATGACTTCATTAAATCTCCTACAAGGAATTTATGGAGGGAGAGCTGCCACGTAATGGCTGAATAAGGACCCATTAAGTGTGTTTATATTGCTTTGCGGATTATACTCATTGCTATAAACCATAATCTGTCCCAAGTATCCTAGCATTAATTACCAGGACATCAATGAGGATGATCATATTGTCATTTCAGGTTGCTCTTTCTTTCCCTCTTTCTGTTCTTCGGCCCCAGTGGGCTCAGACGACAATTAAGTGCAGACACGCTGTATTGTCTGTTTCCTTTCCTCATGTTACAAAGAGCTGAAGAGACAGCACCTCATTATCCTCAATGTGTCAGATATTAATTCTAACAAGTTGGCATATACATGATGTACCTCTGCTTGCCTGCCATTCAAATGCAACTTGATGATTTTCTGCCGTGATTCTCGTGACTTTCATGTTATTTCGGCTCAGCAGCCTAATCAAGTGTCTCAATGGCACTTTTTTCAGACAAGATGACAGAAACTTCTCCGCTATCACTCTATTGTCACACATACAGGAAGAGAGATGTCTGATTCATTTATTACACTGTGTCTGGGTTCAAGGTTTATGAATGTATTTAGTGGGAAGCAGGAGAGGGATTCTTTGTTTTACGTCTCGTTTGTTTCCCTTTCTGAAATATGATCCTCAGTTAAAGTCTCTGCAGTAATGTCCCCCACCCCCACCCTTTACCATAAAGTACCATAAATGCAAGCCAAGAGAAAATTAATTGATTTTTTTTTTTTAATTTTAGCAGAATATTAAGCTATAGTGCACCATTGTGGTGGCGGTGGAATTGAAAAATAAAAACATATTCATTTAAAAGAAAATCGGTATTTATGTTATCTAAATCATGAAGTTAAAGAGCATCCAGGGTATCCTTTGCTTCAGTAGCTATTGGTTAGCTGAACTCCTTCAAATGATCCCTGTACTGGAGATTCAAGTTAATTTTCTGTTATTTCTGAACATTTGCTTCTGCACTTTACAATACAACTGATTGAAAGTTATTTTTAATGAGATATGTTTTGTTTTTATAATTGTTGTGGTTATGGACTGTTTGGCCTAGCCTGGGTCCACCCTCCTACGTACTTCCGCTTCATTTTCATTTTCCTTCAGTACTCTGGGTTTGCACATAGACAGTTAAAGAAATGGACCAACAGATCTCGTTGCTCTGTACGGAGACCAGTGAAGGATGTCAGAAGCACTTTTCTGGTGAGTGCTGAGCGTTACTGCACAGCTTCTAACTGAGCTTGACGACATAGATGTGACGTGAGCAACCTGTCTGAAAGTTGAAAGTCTACTGGTAGCTGTGCCAAGAGAAATCTCAATTATTCCCAATCTCGCAGAGAAGGAGAGCGTAGGTATATGTCAGGAAATAACATAGACACAGGGTAATTATTGTTAACTAAAATGCTAGTTAACATTAGTAATTAAACCTAAACAGCTAATGTAAGTCAAAACTGTCTGCATGGTTCTCCTGACAATACAGGTATTTGTCTACTATGCGACAGCAAGTAATGGAGCCTTTTTATACATTGTTGAGTTTCTTCAGAAATAAACAATGGACAACTAAAGTTTTTAAACACTTGTTATTCGCTGTCAAAATGAATGTCAGTCGATGGAATGCTAATGAAGTGCTTGGTAGCATTAAAATGGCGCCATAGGAGCTACGCTTTGTGGATGCTCGCTTACTCCCTCGGGTTTGCGGTGTATTTGTGGGTTTTCTCCATCCAAATATTTGGCGGTCCAATCAGCGAACAGAGGGAGTGGCTGAGAACAATGGCGTTGAGGTCCGGTAACAGTCAAGGAGTTCCTATTGGCGGCGGAGAAAGATGCGAGCCAAGTCATTTGGCACGTTGTGGCAACGCTGCCAAATATCCAGAAGTTAAAGCCCGAGCAAGAACAATCTTTGCTAGGTTTTGTTGGTGGCCATGATGTTGTGGACCTACTCCCCACAGGTTTGGGAAAAGTTTGATTTTCCAGTCAGTGGTGAAGGAGTTAGCTAAGGCTAAGGTTAGCGATGCTAAGCATACGTCATTACCAAATATTTGTGATGGGTTATGGCAGAACCAGAGAGGCTCTGGACAGATCAAATAGTTTTAAACTTCAACAGAGTACCCGCCTTCAAGGAAGTTAACACTTGTTAATAGAGAGTGGCCAGACTCTCCGTACAAATGAAATGTACAAGAGTTTGGTGGACTGGGCTACGTTTGGCCTACTGTGGCTGTAAACCTACTTTACCCTTCGGGGACAATAAAGCTGAACTGAAATTTATAGATAGATATTGATCCCAATAAAATGGGAAAATATAGTGCAGCAAATTCTGTCACAGAGCACAGATTATAAATATAAATGAAATACTATGATACAATATACATGAATATAATATACATGAAATAATAGGATAAAATAAATAAACAAATATTGGAATTAATTAATATTTGAATATAATAAGCTGGGAATACAAAAATGTGCAACTGCTTAAACAGTATAATAAATATGTAGATAAACCTATTGTGCAGGTTGCACTTAGTGCAGTATTGTGATGTTTCAGAGTCTTATCTTGCACCCAGTGATGAAGTGTTAAAAGGTTTTGATGTCTGTGGTAGGAATGATTTCCTGGAGAGGTCTGTGTGACATTGAAGCTGTTGGAGCCTCTTAGAGAAGGTGCTGCTCTGTTGGACCAGTGTGAGGTGGAGAGGGTGGTCGGTGTTATCCATGATAGATAACAGTTTGTTCAGAGACCTCCTCTCCACCACAGCTTCAACAGTGTCCTGTTTGATCAGGAAGGCTGGCTCAGTGATCAGATGCAGTTTGTTCAGTCTGTTTGTGCCGCTGATTCCCATGCTGCTGCCTCAGCAGATGGCGGAGGAGAACAGAGCGCTGGCCACAACAGACTGGTAGAACATCTCCGACATTCTGCTGCACTGGTTGAAGGATCTCAGCTTCCTCAGGAAATAGAGTCTGCTCATCCTCTTCTTGTAAAAAGCAGTGCTGTTGATCTTCCAGTTCAGCCTGTTGTCGATGTTGACACTCAGGTATCTGTACTCCTCCACCATGTCCATGACTCTTTCAGGATGCAAAGGAGCTACGGCGCCGTTCCCTTCCTCCGGAAGTCCATCACCATTTCTCTGGTCTCATCCACGTTCAGCAGTAGGCGATTCTTACCAGACCACTCCACAAATTCATCCACCAGCGCTCTGTACTCTCCCTCCTGTCCATCCCTTATACACCTTATACAGCTAAACCCCAAACTAAATTTTAAATGATTAGTATTACTTTTTACATGTATGGTTTAGATATCAGTTTTTTCTTTGTCATTTATATTTTTTCTAAGTTTAAATTCCGTTCAGCTAAATTTCACGCCACATAAAGTATTATGTAACACGACTAAATAACTAAACAATATTTTGTGGTGAAGTTAAACGCTTGGGAAATGAGAAAACTAAAAGCTTGCTGTAATTCAACACAATTAAATCCAAAAATAAGAGAAAGTCCTATTTCTATTTAATTACTTCTGTCCTGTCCATTAAGGGCACAAATCTATTTTTGTGACCTTAGAAAACAAAAAAACTCAGATTTGCAAGTCAAACAGCTGGAGCAGCACTGTCATCGTTTGAAAAAGTTTACTTTCTATGACTTCAGATAGAAAAATCATCAATTGACCGCTGAAGAGACAAGAATTGATTGTACCAGTATATTTTCAGTAATGAGTCTCTTGGTAGAGAGCTGTGACTGTGAAAACCTAACTGACTGTCCTCCAGTGAAAACGTCACATCTTCACAGGAGGATCGAGTCGTTGTCATGCAGCTATGGGGGGCCCCTCCAATCTGCCATGCACCGTAAAGCTTGTATAGTGATTAAACCTTTGGGTCAGTGTGTTTCCAGATTCAACTAACGTTCATTTTTTTAACACAAAAGCTAACATCTGTGAACTGGCGTCTGACTCATTGACTTGTTTACATACTACAAAATACTAATTTAATACCAAATCGGATATTTAAGATAGGACCAACGTGTGTGTGTGTGTGTGTGTGTGTGTGTGTTTCACTGGTGGATCTGAGAATGTCTCAAAAGTTCAGACACTGCTCGAGGCGTGCTGTCTCATGCTGCGTGTCTGACAGTCTGACAGTATCTCACTCCCACACAGTGTAAAAAACAGAGAGCAAGAGTGGCACAATGATATGTTTATTGAGAGGCTTTGGATAATAGAAAAGGTGATGGCTGCTGCTGGAATGTCACAACCATTGACAGAAAAAACATGAACTCCCTTAGACAGACACACACACACACACACACTCCCATCAGTCCAAAGAGAGAAAAAAACTTACGGCAGTACACAGGACAAGACGGTAATCACAGTTTGTACAAGCTCAAATCTACATGAAAAATTCACAGTTACATATAGATGAGGGAGGCTTTCTTCTTAGGCACAGCAAAAGCAATACGATGTGTATCTCAACAACGACAAAATAATGATAAAAATAAAACATTTTTTTCACGTTTCCGAAATCCTCAGTGGCCCAGGTGAACTGAATATTTACACTGGATTTGAAGTGGGAAGATACTCTATTTGCAACCCCCAGGGAATCGAGTGAAAAGGTTGCACTAGCACCAAAGGACAAAATGGTATAGGGGAATATGGCAATAAAGGTGGAAGGACAGACACATGTCTGCATGTGTTTTCTCTTAACTGGACAAGTTCCAGAGTAAGAACTCAGTTCATCTGGCTACCCCCTGTATACGTACTTATATTATCTCTCTTCTTATATACTGTATATATATATATATATACACATTTAAGATTTGCAGAACCTGGGACTAAAACATTTAATATAAATGTTATCCCAAGTCAGAAAGAAGAATGGCTATTAAAACATCGTCAGTCTACATACAGATCTACTGGTCAATTTCCAGCGGCAACAATGCTTTGAAATGATCATACACAAGTAAATCACATACAGACAATATCATAGACGGTTGGAGCCATTTTTTTCTCTTTTTCTATATTCGCAATTCAAGTTCGGAAAAATCCCTGTGTTGTTCTTGCGCTTAGGGAGTACGGTAAATATATAACAACAACAAGGTTATTATTGGGATACCTCCCTTCTGCGTGCTGACACAACAAGAACACCAAGGCAGATCCACACACTCCTCCTCGCTTTGTCCATGGGAAACCTTGCGTTCAGATAGGAAAGACAGTCAGTGACGTTCTCCCTCTCTTTCTCTCAGGTTGTTATACATGTAGCAGCTGGACTGCTCTTTGACTGTATGGAGCCTTGTACATTTTGCCTTGTACAAATGAGGGCTGCTGAGTAGTAAGCTGGTGTCTTCATTTGTGAGAAGGGAAGCGAGCGCATTTGTTTAAACGGGCCTAGGTTTTGTTGTTTGTTATTCTGTTATTTAGTCAGTACCTTACAGTTGCCTCAGGGAATCACACAGTCAAACAAGGAAGCACTGAGATGATAAGCTGTTTAGATACTCAACAACTGAGGAGTATTGCTGGCATTTAGAGTAAATTTCCACACAACCACTACACTAGAAAGAGCCATCAAACTTAAGAGATGTTTGCTTTAAATTAGAATTCCACACATCCTTTTTAAACACACCAAGCTTCTGGATTGTGATATTTCTCTAAAAACAATTAAAGCTGAATTGAATTTGTTTAATTAAATCAAAATCCTCAACACACAGAACCCTGATTGGCTCACTGAAATCAGCTACAGTACTCTCATTCAAATGAGGTACAGCTGCTGGTCGAGGTTTTCAAGTGCAAATACTGAATACTGGCCTACAGTAAATTGGACAGATTCAAGTAATTCTGTAATGAGAGCCAATCAAGACAAAGTTAAGCTGTGATGTGTTTTCCTTTTATGATGCCCTCATGTTATGTTCATGTAATGTTGGAGTTATTGTAATTATCAGGTTCCACCTTTCAACATCCAAAATAACTCCGTAATTATGACTCTGTAACTCTGATTTTTCTTTGCGCATTGATACATTTTTGCCAAAGTCTATCATTCAAGGGTTAACTGAACCCAAATATAATGGATATATACAGGGTTATATTGTCATTTAACAGTATTTGAAAAACACATAGGACCAACCATCTTTAGTTGTTAGGTGTTGTCAATGCTCACAAGCTGCAAACATGGGAATCTTCTCCATCCATCCATCCATCCCTCCCCTATGACATGAACACAGCATTTGTTTAAACATGGTTGCTTCCAAATTCTGTATTTCATCATAATGAGCCAACAAGGTCTGTCCAGTTCCAAAGGCTCCTCCATAAAAGGACCAAAAGAAACTTTAGTTGTTTTTTTTTAACCAACATTTTGGAAGACAAATCTCAAGATTCAACAATACTATGTGCTGATCAACAGGCGATCTTTGTCAATTCATAAATTCATGTGATCATGTCATATTCACCAGGTATTTGTGTTGAGGTCATCTATCACTGGTAATCATATCACATGGAGTTGACCAACAATGGGTTGTAAATAATCAAAGCCAGGCATGAACTCCACTATTTGCAGCATGGACATGTTAATCACAGGGCATTACAAATAAATGGATATATTTACCATTAACCTGGTCTACTATTTACCTGGTGTTCATTGTGTGTTGATGTTAAAAATCACAACTTGTACAGCAGATTTTATTGGCTGTATGATGGCAAGATCCTACAATTGAGTTGACAAGGAGCGCCTGAACACAACGTTAGATTTTTATCTTCATGAGTCTAGACTGGCTAGATATTTCATGGAGGAGCAGGTTCAGCCGGACCTGTTGTGGGCCGCATCCTTCACAGGATTCAGCCCTGAATTTGGACACATCTTTAAAGTGCTTGAAAAACAATTCAACTTTAAGTTTAACCACACAAAACAACGCACATTGACGTCTTCATAAAGTATACATTTAAACACAGAAATTTTGAATTCCTGATATTATGGGTAACTGGAAGCTGGTATCTTTTTCATTCATACACTTTCACACTCTTGGGCTCTTTTCCTATTCTGAATGTCTGGCTCTGGCGACTGGCTGAATAAGCTACCACAGTGATTCTATTGCTTCACATACGGCAGATATAACGCGTGCTGGATGCTTAGTGGCAGTATTCAGAGCATTAATGTGCACATACAGCAATGGGATGGTGAGTGAGTTTGCAAAAAAAACACATCTTCCATCCCCTGTAGCCCTTCTTTGGCATGTCTGAAAGGAGGAGGGCTTCACTCCCCTAGTAACCAATCACAGTCCAGTTGTGGATTGTGAGACTGTCAAAATAAATCTTGTTAATTTAGGATAAAACTTGTTATCATCACAGCTAAAATGGTTTATCACAGTGGAGATGGCATTATGGCACAATGTCTATGTCTGTGTGTAAGTATGTGAGTATTTTCCTGCATCAGGAACAGGCGTGTTTGTTTGCTGTGTGCTTGTTTAGATAAGCCTGTCCCTGGATGTACGGTTTCCAATGTTTCTGAGTGTGTGTGTGTTTGTCAGTCTTAGCAGATTGAGTTTGATTCTCACCACTGGGAAATTTCAATCCCACAATGCACTGGGAGCGGCGCCAAATGAGGAAGCGGCAGCAGCAGCAATGAGGAACCAATCACAGCTAGAATACTGGGGGGGAAAGGGCTTCTCCTCTCTCTCTTCTTCCCGTAACTGTACTGCCAGAAATGGCCATTGTTTAGCTATCCATCAACATGAATTGGGTTTAGAGCATGAGTAAATTCTTAACTTGTGTGTATAAAACACACACACACACTTGTATCAGAGACACAGTAAAACCGATTAACAGAAATCACACAGGAAAATGGGGATAGATTGAATTGGTGGTTGGTTCCCCATCGTTCCATCTTTGTTTCTGAGCAGACAAAAGCAAACAGAAACGTCTGGAAACCCTGGCCTCAGAAAATTCCAAAGCCGACTTTTACATGGGATCTCTTCCTTTTTTAATGTTTTCCCAAACCCACTGAGTCCGAAGGAATGTCTTTTGTTGGATTGCTGAGCCGTGAAGAGAGAGACAAAAGAGGAGTTGATGGTTTTCCCAGCATCATGAGAAAAACAGAATTCACCTAAAACGCAGCCTATAATACACCTACTAGCAGTTAGCATGACGATTCAGTTAATGGACCAAAAAAACAAAGTGCTCCTAGTTGAACGAGTGGGATGCCTTGGCGATCTTTTAAACTATTGTGATGTGTCAGCCCAAACTGTTGACATCACATTCCTCCGCCACGGCAAGGTGGGTTCAGATTTGAAGGTGCATGAATGTGTGTGTGAATGCTAGTGCTTGACCGACACATGATTTTGAAGCCAGTATACTACGCCAAAATTCAGCTTTAAAGTATTATTATGCCCAAGCAGCATCTTAATGGTTGCTGAGATTTTTATTTTTTAGGATTGAAAAGGCTCTGAAACAGAATTAAGTTCATCACTGAGAGACAATTAGCATCTTCACTGAAAGCCAGATTAATGACCTTAAGGCAGAGTGAGGCAGGTGTTATCGCAGGTTTTTGAATATGAAACTATAGAACGATTTCTCTGGCCAGACATCAGGTTGGTTATGACAACTAATGACATCTATTTATAATTAAAGGCCAACGTCAGCAGCGGCCCAGTATCTATGACAGCAAAATCATAAATTGATATAACCAAGGGGGTTTGTCCACAGTGTAATGTTTCGATGCAGTCATTAAAGTTAATTCGACTGGCAAAACAGTTAAAGTCCTTCTTACATTACACAATAATAAAAGTCATTTTTAAGAAGATAAAACTTTTTGGATACATTTTTACTTCTTCCAGCCATAAGTTAAATTGAGAGTCAATGTAGATTTTCATGTTGAAATAATACCATAATCCTACACACAAATCATTGTGAAAACCAAACTTTCTAGATGTGTTGTTACTTTGACCAGGTCATCAACAAAGTGAATTAGTACATTCATGATTTTGTCCATGTAGACATTAGTTGCTTCATGCACATTTATTAAAAACTTTGCTTTGTTTAGCTTTTCATATAGCTAGACGTCTAAACTCTGGGTCTGGCCGTTATGTTCAAATAACTGCCATGCTGATTCCAGACAGACAGCTTTGTCAAGGCAGTTTGGGATTTAGATACATTTTCCTTTTTTTGGAGCCTTGCAACAAAATCTTGCTGAACTGTGTATGCGAATGTGCAGTTGAATGACAATAAAGTCTGTCTAAGTCTAAGTCTACACAGTGGCCATCGTTAATGACAAATCATGTCCCGCAAAGAACGTGCACACGTGTTGTTTTTTTATCACCAACACGGTCGGTCAGCGAAGGCGTAGTCGCAGCGGTAGCCGTTGATCTTCCTTAAACATACGCTGGAGCCGGGTGCTCAATTTGAGGCACCAAGTGCTAAACGACTTCCCGTCTCCAGCCTTTTCCTCTTGTCCTCTGTTCATGGCCAGCGCCATTTGTTTTCAACTCCTTTCTCAACTAAAGCTGCATCTACATTTCTTTAGCTGCATTACCATGGAGACCACACGCCGCACTCTCACTGTTCGGAAAGAACCCTCCCTACTTTGCATCTGATTGGCTAGAACTTGATTCATTGGTAGATGGAAGTGCGATGATTAAACCTAGCACACCAAAAACAAATCCCATGTGGACTTTTTAATTTATTTATAACAAAAATAAAATAGTCAAAGCCCAGAAATCCGGCATTAGGCCCGAGTAGTTTAAAGTCTGCTTTAGTTAGAGCTGCGTGCCTCTCATATGATTGGTAGGTAAAATCAATTGACTCAAAAATACTAAACCGCATACAAGTTCCCAAATTTATCTATATATTTTTCCTCAGGGCTGTACGTCGGAGACCCGGCACGGTGCCGGAATACCCTAGCGTGCGTTTGTATATGATTGCATGCTCATTGCAAAAAAAACATCTTCCATCCCATGTAGCCCTTCTTTGGCAGGTCTGAAACAAAAAGGAGGGCTTCACTCCCCTAGTAACCAATCACAGTCCAGTTGTGGATTGTGAGACTGTCAAAATAAATTGCTACGAAGACCTTGACGTGAGGTACGGATGGAGAAACAATAATGAGAAAAAGAAGGAGAGAGTGGCTGGTTGGCCAGAGTTAAGGGTCTTTGTCTAATGTTTTCTTCGAGGTTTAGTCCAGTTAGTTGTCCTTTCGTCGCAGGCTACTGCAGGGCCAGCAACTGGACGCTGGTTTCCCATAGGCTTTGCTGTAGCTGGGGGTTAAAGATCGGTGGTGTTGTCATCTCCCTGCGCCCATTGGCCCAGTAGCCTCCCCCACACTCCCCCTCCAAGGCCGGTGACAGAGCGACGTACAGCACAGTGACAGCGCCCTCTGCAGGAGTCTGAGGAAAAAGCACAAACGCGCGCACACACAGACAGACACACACACACACACACACACACACACACACACACACACACACATCTAAAAATATAAATAAATCACTGCATACCAAAGATACATCAAAAGGAAATGGAGTGACTGCAGGATGACAAGTTCAACAAGAAGTTATAACTGCAAAAAACAAAAAACGTGTGTGTGTGTGTGTGTGTGTGTGTGTCGTGTGTGGTGTGTGTGTGTGTGTGTGTGTGTGTGTGTGTGTGTGTGTGTGTGTGTTTGTTTGTATTTGAGTGAATGCCAGAGGAGGGTTGAAGTCACTGTATGTTATCGTCAGTGAAAAGAACGTTCAGTGTGTGTGTGTGTGTGTGTGTGTGTCAATGAGTTTGTGTGATTAATGTGTTTGCGTATGTGGTGCAGAACAATCCCAAAGGTTGTGCTCGAAGGCAAATGCCTGTGACAACTGCAGTTTTGGGGTCTAAACACGCACATAAGTCTTCTTTCATTAAATCCCAGGGACATTAATGGTAGCCTACAGTCAGTGCTTTAAGCTTAACAAGAAATGTTTTAAAATATAACACACAGTGAACGTTAATTTTCAGTAGAGCTTCCATTTTCAGTGATGTGGATAGGCTGTGTGTATGTGTGTGCGCATGCATGAGTGTCTGTGTTACAGCTTGTAAAATAAAATGTGTCAGTGTGGTTCACAAAGTTTACCAGTTCCTTTTCAGGAGAGCAGACCAGTATTGTGTTTTTTAAACGTCTAACATAGTAGCTAGCATGACAGTTAGTAGGAAAAGGATTATAGTCATCACAATTTTGCAACAGTGATCCAAGTTTTCAAGTTGACATACTTTGGGAGGAATCAGTTTGAGTCAGCTGTAAATTTATTAAATAGAAATCTAAGCTCTCCTACAAGTCTGATGTATTGTATCACTGCAGAAGATTTACAGTGCAGATATTTTTTTTCCTTCCAACAGAACAAAATGTTTGGTTTGCAAAATTAAATCCTTGGTGTCCTTAAAATATTCCTGCAACTATAAAGTAATTTATTGAAAATCACTCGTTGGTATGTATAAAAATACATAGTGTAGTCTGGAACAATAAAATGACTGGGGGATAAATATATATCCTAATGATGTAAAGTCTTTAGTTAATCAAACTGTAAAATCAAGTTTTTGATCAATAATGGTGGGAAATACTCAAACTAAAGCTTTGTTTTCACAGATAATGATCAAGAGTTCTTTAATATTTATATCATACCGGCTTTGCTGTCTTGCAGAATGACAACAATCGAATGTGTGAATGAAGCAGATGAACGTTCAGTGTTTTACCCTGAAAAGCAGGCGGGCGATGACGCTCTGTGCCAGACAGAGGGGTGTCCAGAGGTGGCGATAGAGCGCAGTATCCACCATGCCCGGATCCACAGCACATGAACTCAGTGGGAAACCTCCACGCTGCAAATCCTGGTGGAGGTGGGAACTGAATAACAGCTGGGCCAGCTTACTGGTACAATAAGCAGCATGGGCTGAATAACACTGGCTGAATAGAGAGAAAGCATATAAAAGGCAGGTAACAGGTATTTTTTCACATTTTTGTTTTGTTTATTATAATAAACTGTTGCCACAATAGGTAATATAGTTCTGCTGAACAATGCCAAATTCTCCTCGGGTTCATGTAAAATTTGGCAAACAAGGATGCTCAGAGTCATTGATAGCATTTGAAACCAGGCAACATCATTTGACTGCAAAGCCACACTTAGCAATTTACAAAGATCTACTGTACAACTCTGGATTTCAAGTCAAACTTGCATCAACCATCTGCAATAAGGTGACATCAGTTGCAGTTACAGGTGTACACATGCTCATCTGCAGCATCTACAGGAAAGGAAAGCATCTTTTGATTGTTTTCTTACTATCTGCTGTTTTGAAATACACATCTGTGAAACCAGATGAGACACTTTTTAAGTATTTAATATACACTTGATGATAATGATATTAAATTTAAAATTTTATATTATCTTTTTGTTTTTTATTATACTTTGTCAGTTAGCTACAAGGCAGTTGCATTAATGCCCTCACTACTGAACATCTCAACTTTTAGTTGTGTATTACTGTAAAGCACTTCTTTTTTTGTCATCTTCTAAGGACCCTTGATAGCATCACTAAAGCTCAGCCAGTTATCATAGCGGAGAATGGCATTTAGAACTGAAAGAATTCTGAATTAAATAAGAATATTATGGATTATTTTATAATTTATAATAACATGTTGTGTGAGGCTAAGCACACTGATATGGGCCTTCACCTACTGCTAGGGTAATATAATAACACATTGAAGATATCCAGGGTAATAATGCTTCTGGACACCATTGCTTCTAACTGGAATGATGCAGAGCCAAACAGAGCCAATAATTGTCCACTAATGCCAACAGGAAAATGAGGCACTTGTGTTAGTGATGCCAGCGTAGAGGAAGTGCAAGTGAGTGTGACAAGTTGGGATTTAAAACGTTCAGCTGTTCAAGAATATAAAAAATTACTGTTGAATACATATATGGTGTTATTTTTGTAGATGCGTTCATTAGGGTTTGTTTGCATACTGTTTGATCATCTGCGTTCCCAGATCTCAATTACCTTGCTCCAATGTTATTAATACTGTACTAATAGGAATGATGGCCAAAACTACAATAAATAAGATCCCAGTTAAAATAAAATGGAGTTTTATCTTACATCTTATCTTAAAAAATTTTAAACATCACTATTTTTGTAAAAGGCCAACTTTGTAATCAGCTTTGTATCATTTGAAATTGCAAAGGTGTGTGTGTGTGTGTGTGTGTGTGTGTGTGTGTGTGTGTGTGTGTGTGTGGTGTGTGTGTGTGTGTGTGTGTGTGTGTGTTTGTGTGTGTGTGTGTGGTGAGTAAGTGAGAGCCTACCAGCTATTTAAATCATTTAGTCTGATTTCGCCGATGCGGTGGGCAGAGGAGGAGACGTTGACCACACGCGAAAAGTTACCACATTTCCCAGAAACCTTCAGTGTGTCCAGGAGCAGCCAGGTCAACAGGAAGTGGCCTAAGTAGTTCACACCAAAGTGCTGCTCAAATCCATCCTCAGTACGACCCTCGGGAATCAGCATAACACCCGCTTGGCACACAAACATACACAAGAATCTAAAGCACACAAAATCTCAGAGTTTGTTATGCCTGTTCTTTACGATATAAGCTTGGAACTTTAACTGGCATGCAACTTCTGTTTTAGTCTGATATTCATATAAATACGAAATGTATTAGTGGCTGGCTCATCAATGAGGGAGACAGATTGCACCTATGGCCTGAACACTACATGTTGAGATTAAAAGTGCATGAAAACTAGTTAGCAACGGAGCAGAGAAATTGATAGCCAAAAGAAAGGGACTTTCATGGAATTGGACCACGGAAAAGAGACTGAGTCTAAACACTGACAATTTCAGGTCCAGGTCTTGTGTGGAAAAATGATTCAACAATATTAATTTCATATCATTAAAAGTATTAAATAACATCCATTTTAAGAAATCAGTTTAATGAAACACATTTGGAGGATCAATGAAGGGCTTGTTGAGCTCATCTGACAGGGCTGTGGGTGTAGATCAGATATAAAAGGTTTCCCTAATTGAGGACCCAGCCAGATGGAGCACATGCTAAACATAGTTTAAAAATGCTGAAATATACTGTTTGTAAAAGTGTGTAAAATTATCCTAATTACACCGCTGTGTAAAGTATTCCAACTTTTCTCACTGAATACTATACTCTACATCTGCAGTATACAGTCCACACATGGCAAGAACATGACATCGCCATCACTCACCATTATTGACCAGAATGTTTAGCGGCAGGTCCCTTTCCTTGAAGCTCTTGACAAATTGACGGACAGACTCCAAAGAGGCTAGGTCCAGTTTGCTGAATTCGACTGGAAAGGAGACACACACACACACACCACACAAAGAGACACACACACTTCAGTGCCATTGTAAACGGATTATTTCTGCTCGCCATTTTGGCTGTGAGACATCAAGAGTGTATTAAACATCTCTTACAGCAGGCTCGTGGATTCTTTAACTACAATACTGGCAGCGCTATGCTTCTCTTGCTCCAGCACATTACTTTAAACCTAATAATTCTGCCTCAGCTCCATCAAAGCTTAACACACCAATATTTCAGGTCTAATGTATGGTAAGACAGCAATGCCCAGCAGCTTGTGTCCTCTGAGCGTGAAAGTGATTATGTGTGAATAACTGTGTTTATACTGTAGTGTATGCAGACAAATAATTTTGACGATGCTTAACACTAAGTATACTGTCACAGCTTGACAGACATACACTTCTTGTGAGACCAACTACTATGCACAGTATGAAGAGTGTCAATGTTCAAGCAGCACTATTAGCATAATACCTGCAGATGTGTAGGACAACAATAAAATGAGACTTTCTTTTAACTTGCCAATTAATTATATAGGATTAATGTAAATGTTATGGTTAACCTGTAGGAGTGAGTCATATTGAGTTGTCGCAGTTTTTATACTGTGGTGTTTGTGTGTGTATCTAAGAAAGTAGATATATTATATTTAAACTTACTTAAACACATGCTGGGTTGAGAGTTTTGCCAATTCAATTTAAAACTTATGATTTGGCATGTAGTCTTTATCTATTATCTGGCCAGCTCTAAAGCGTTGCATTTTAACTTCTTTTTGAGTCCATTCCTGTCTCTTTCTGTGTTCTCCTTTCTTTCCTCAAAAGGCTCTCTGTTGGTAAAGTGACCCTTCCAATGGACTGCAGAGCCGCTTCTAATCTTAAAAAGTAAATTGAAAGCTCTATCATCAAGAAAAATAATGGCTCTAAATGTCCACCCTACATCAAGCTTTGTGTGCACATTACAGGCTTTCATTTTATTCCCAGTACTGCTAAAAAAAAATTGTAAGAATGTAAAAATACTGCATGTCCTTTTTGTAACCTTTGTTTTTTTTTTAAATTGGCATTGGTTTGCACCAAACCACAAAAAACAGGTCTTATCTATACGTATGGAAAATATAAAAGTAATATTATAGTAGTGTTAAAATAAAATCACATCAAAAGTATAAAACATATTTACTGAACGATGTTCTCTTGTGCTGTATTTCAGGTTTGGTAATGTGTTCAAATACTGGCAACTACAACAGGTTGAGGTGTTTCATTTTATTTTTCCTTTTGCAGGCTGGAGAAAACCAAGAGTTACAATACTCAACGGTGGAATTGTTTTCTCTGACATACTCCCATATGTGGAGGTGACAGGGGTAATATTCTCTATCAATATTATGTTCTATAACAATGTAAGGAGAAACCAGGAGGTCATCTATACTAACAAGTGTCCACGTTGCACGTAAGCCTTGTTCCGATTTTTTATTAATAATGTCATATAATAGACCTCAGTCCAACCCAAACCCTCAAAATGTATGGCAAATTACAGTGAACCCCATCAAAATATGTAAATATCTTTGCTTCCTGTTGGTCTTGAATTACTTTTTTGGTATTCGGTCAATCCTTTTTTGGATAAACATCTGCTGACAAAGTACTAAAACATGAACACACTGCCATGATACAGAAAGAAGACCATGTCTTTCAAACATCAGGAAAAATTATATATTGTTCCTCCCTGTAACTCCAGTAAGCCTGTAGAGGGTCAAAGTTATTGGACAAAGACAGGAAGAGAACTGGGGAAGGAGAGAAAAAAAGCCACCATGACAGATGTGAGTGCAGCCCTTACCGATGAAGGCCTGATAGCAGCCTTATCTCCAAGCCATGCCACTTACATTCTGCGTGTTGTGTGTTGTGTGTGTGTGTGTGTGTGTGTGTGTGTGTGTGTGTGTGTGTGTGTGTGTGTGTGTGTGTGTGTTGTGTGTGTGTGTGTGCGCGTGCGTGCGTGCGTGCGTTTGTGTGCAAGAGAGAAAGATGGAGAAAGAAAAGCAAGTATATGCATTTCAATGGCCGTAAGCCCAAGTGTATATCAGAATGTGTGTGTATTTGGCTTGTGTATATAGCAAGCAAATGTGCGCGTGTGTCCTGCCTGTCAGTCCTCCCCCGTCCTTTTGAGTGGACTCCATTGGGGACCGATCCCTTTCAGACAGGCCAGTCATATCTAGAAAGCCCATTGGGGGTGAAGTGCCATCGATCTGTTGTGGACCTGTCTGCCGCCAGCCCTCAATTAAGACCCCAGGACCTTCTATAAAGCTCAGCGTCCTCAACTCAAACACTGACTGTGATTGAGTGAGATACGGTTTCTAAATGTCCTCTGCTTTCAGTCTCCGGGTGAGCTGTTCAAAATCTGCATGGCTTTCTACGTCACTAGCCGAGATGAGGTGGCTAACCGTAGCACACGCTAGCACTAGCATGTTAGCTCGTTCTCAATGGCAAAACACTGCTACAACACATACTAGTTCACCAAAATCTACAAAAGAAATACTTCCATGTCCCTGTTCTGCAGGTATTCCACAAGTGTCCCCTCATTTAGAAGAAGTCTCCCAGCTAATCCTGACCAAAGTTGGAGAAAGAGTTATCTAGCTGATGTGATCTTACCTAGCTACTGCACATGTACAACTCCCAACAAAGATAGCATAGAACTGAGATGTCTCACTCTGTAGCTAAAACAGAGACCTAAACACACAGGGGGAAAACTGGATCTACAGCAATGTGCATTACAACAAAAATATGGTGTTTTTTGAAAATGAAACCATGTAAATCTATTCTGGTACAACCTAGAAATACAATTATGAACCTGAAAATTAGCATAATATGGGCGCTTTAATGCAGGTTTAAGGACTGTCATTTTCTTCTTAGACAGGATTTTTTGTTTAATGCACTGCCAATTTACACTATTTCAGACGGTCTAAATCAATTTTATGTTATTATACTTTATTACTTTATTTACTGTACATGTTTGCATAAACGAAATCAATTGTTGACGCCAATCTTATTGTTAGAATTAAGTGATCTTTGTGGCACATTGGGGGAGAGGATAAATGCTTGAGTCCTGTAAAATTTAAAGTGCCATGATTTTAAAACGTCTATGTCCTTTATGTCCTCAACAACCAGACAAAAACTGCCAAATATAAGTAGATATAGTAGAGAAGTACTATTTATTCTGAATTCAGATTTAATAAATAAAATGCATCAAATCCCACTTCCAATCTTAGTTTTTAAATGATTCCATCTGTTCATTAATCAAGTTATTACAGACAAACATTTTGACATGTTATAGTAAGAAAAGCACAGGTGTAAATATTAAAATGAATGATGGCTGAATTCCACTTAGCTGCTTCGGTTTAAGGGTCCTTATATTTTTTAATGCTGGCTTACTGTCATATGATTTACTGGGACTCTTGAATAGAACAAAGCCTTTGAGTTCATATTATTCCAAGGTGAAAGGTGAAGGTGGCGTTTCTCATACTATTTAACTGCTACAAAACAACAGATTTTTGCCACAGTGTGCTTTTTGGTATTTGTTAAGTCTTGAAGGGGCAAAGGTCAAAGAACATTTTCATGGAAGATTAGGGATTTCTAACTCTAATTAGGGATTTTCTAACTTCCCCCCTTTCTACCACACAAACAGTTCTGTCTTTGCATCTCAACTAGTGTTTCTTTGTAATTAAAAAAGCAGACACAAAAGTGTTATGCAATTATGTGCATCATTTTGAACACTAAAAGTGATGGCAGAAATGGTTCCTGCCACATCACTGCACAATCAGAGCCACCGTAGTACAAGAACATCTAAAAAAAACTGTTTACAGTAGGCTTCTAGAGTTCATTCAGCTTTCATGCGAGAAGATCCCCTTAACTACAGAAGAGGGAAAGTAAGAATACTCTGACAAATACTACAAATAAACTAAATATGTTTATAAGTTATATTAAGACAATACGTTCATATGATAAGAAGCAAGCACTACATTTTTACAGTGTGTGCATTTATGTTTAAGCCTAAAAATGTAATGGAAAATCAATGAACAGTTTTCTAAGTTGAATCTGTTTGCACTAAAATTTGAACAGCAGTATAGCAGTTCAGACACTGAAACATATTGTGCCACTTTGTTTAGTAGTTAATCCTGTTTCATGTAGCATGGAGCAATTGTAATTTGAATTTGTGAATAGTTACAAATGCACTCTGTTTCTTTGTTTTTTTACCCAGGTAGGTTTTGGCATGCAACAGTACATGTCCATAATTAATCTCACTTTTACATGCTGAGTCTACATCCTGAACATAAGGTAATTAATATGTAAGTTGGCAAATGCCCACGCCTCATTCACACAAATCATAGTACAAGAGGTCAATTTCTGGCATTCATTCTGCAGCATCTTTGGTGTTTCTGTGCATAAAGGAATACATTTAAAAATAAAAAAAACAATAAAAATAAAAAGAAGTCATGAGTAAGGACTACCTGCTTCATTTATCATAACATTTTCTCTTTCCACCTGACTTTAACATGCATCTCATGTCCTGACTGTGACAACAGTAGAAATGATAAAGCTATATTAAATCTAAATTGGATATTAAAATGCATCGTTGGCAAACACGTTAGATTTTCTGTGCTGCTTGCCAAAAGGTGAAAGATCTATATTACTCACATGCTTTTAAAATTGACAGTAAACCCTTGATGTGCATTTCATTGGTGCCAAATGCTTTACTGTCAGATATCTTTGGAATGGAAAACAATGTCTTAATGTGGTCAAATGTATGGAAGCAGAGAACAGCCATCCTTTATATTATCCTTTATCAATTATTTTTCTAATGCAATTATCTTTTGATAACGAGTTCATTATGTTGTTATCTAGAGAAAATGGACTTTGATATCTTATAATAATGAGATAATTAAGTAATTATTGTTTTCCCTTATTATTTATAATGGGTTTTTTTTTTAAAGAGAAAGGCCATGCCATCATGCACTGCTGTCAATCCAGCTGTTACTCACATCTCCATGGTCAAATCAGCCAGCGCTACAAGTGTAGTGCACCCATATATACATATCTGCTAAATGCATTCAAACAGGCCAGATCAGTTTAGTTTCGATTTCCATGCATCACCTCTTTACAATAAAAAAAAGTAAGTATATAAAAGGTTATATTTGACTGTCCCCCTCAAAGACACACACAAACAACTTCTTATTAGGTGACATGGAAGTATAAATACTTTTACTTTAAACTTCCTAATAAACACCACAGTGTTATTTAAGAATATTATGTCTGGGCATTGTGCCAGTATAAGCTCCTCCAAAGACAGGCTGCACCACAAGAATATTGTAAGGCTGTCTTACACATACAAATAATGTGGTATATAATATATTATATACCACTATATTATATTATTTAAATTAAAATGCTTTAAGCCTCATTGACTAAAGCCCACTTTCAGTCATTAACATATTGCCACAGGATTGTACTCAAGCTAGGGACAGTGCCTTAGTTACACCGAGTGATACTAGGACATAAACCGAAAAGTAGAGTGTGCTAAGCTGAGGTGATTGTTACTGGAATTTGAATAATATGTGTATCATTATGTACACATTTGGAGTCTCCTGTACTTTAAATACATAATAAGTGTTAGACTCCAGTGTTAGACTCTAGATGTGAAGCTATAATCTGGCCCAAAAAAATCAGCCCCTACTTGAACCCACATAGTTTGTGTCCAAGTCCACCCCGGGCCCAAACCCCGGCAGCATTTTTAGGACCGAGCCTGTTTTTCATCCATGCGTGTAAGTTGATCAGATCAGATGTAGGTGGCAAGTTCAAAATTAGCATGAGTATTGTGATTGGTTAAATTCTGATAATAAGACCCGGTTTAAAAAATGACTAGAATTTTCCTTTCATTATTTTCAAAGTGAATCCAATAAACACAATATTTTATATTCCATATATATATTATATATATATATATATATATATATATATATATATATTATAATAATATATATATAGAGATGCTTTCTAGTGAAATTAAATTATTTGTCATTGGTGACAACCCTAAAGGACATCTACAATTGTCCACAGGCCCCCAGTTTGAGATCCACCTCTGCAGCCTACATGATTATTATAGCTGTCAGCCATCTCTAATAAAAGACAAATGTGCAAACGCTAGGAAGGATGCCAAAGGCGGTTTGGACAGAGATGTTTAAAGCTCCTGCTTCGCATACTAATGAGAATCCATTACCGTTTCATTCACACACACCACACACACACACACACACACACACACACACACACACACACACAACAGAGTCAGTGCACAAGCATCTGGCTACAGACACCTCCCTTGTTCCTTATGCGTCAGTGTCTGCCAATTACAAAAGAAGTAATCAATTCCACCACCACCCCGTCCAGGGAAATCGACTTCAATGACACCAGCTACATGGCCACTGTCTCTGTACCTGACAGCCACTTACACACTAACAGGGACTTAGCCAGCCGGCTTTCTGCTGCTCTCAACTGTAAGGCCAAGGAAGACAAACTACGGCTTCATTCCAAAAAAGGAAGCGCTTTATTTTGTTTTGTACATAATCTGTAACCAGCTCCTCCATTGAGAACTTACTAACCAATATAGTTACAGCAGATTTGCTATTCATAAGATGATCATTATTTTACTCACTGGAGTTTGACTTCATTGACACATATCAATTAAATAATGTATGAAGTGTGTGACATGGTGTGACATGGTAACAATAACTTTTCTTTTTCAACAATGAGTTTTACTGTAATCACCAGATAGAAGGGCAGTATTTCACTTCAGATCAATAAAGAATTCTCAAAGAAGGCTGGCTTGCCCAAAGCCAAGCCAGCTCAGCTTCGTCTTTCTCCCGTCACGTCCTGCTGTCTCTCCCCCGCACACTGTCCCTTCTCCCCTTTCTATCTGCCTGCGAACTGTGCACAGTGCTGCCGCACATGAGAGTACTCGCTTTTTTACAGAAAGTCGCCAGATTTGTTGCTAGTTGTTTTTGTGGGGAAAAAAGTCACTAAGGGGGTCTGAAAAGCCGCTAAATCTAAATCTAAGTTTGGCAACACTGTTTTCATGGAGACAGACGCTGTGTGCACGGAGGAGAGAGACGTTTGCATTTTTAAATAGGGTAAAAAAAATAATAACGGAAAAGTCATTTTCAATTACAAGAGAAGAAATTGGGTATTTAGGAGAGAAGAAATAAAATGCACACTAAAACCAAATTATGGCCAAAAAATAAGAATTAGCCTTTGTGCAAGTAATGTGCACAGAGTTTTATTATTGTGCAAGCTACATACCAGGTATATTAGCACAAAAGCATAAAGACATATCCCAGGTATTTGTTTTGACCTAATTAAGTTGAAACAAAATTGACATCATTTTTTGTGCAGTGACAACGCCCCCTGTATTTGTTCTGCGGTGATCATTGATTTTGTGCACTGACTGATGTACAGTAATTTAACTGAGGAAATATTTGTGTTTTCACAAAGTGTTTTTTTAATACTTTATTTTCAACAGCTTCACAAATAGAGATTAGAGAAGCTTGGTCAAGTGTAAAATAAAAGTGATGTTTTCACCCCCCCCGCTGTTTGTCTTTCTTAGGTATATCCATTACCCATTGCTGATAATGTTTTGAGGGTCTGGTCAATTACCACTGCTAAAATGGGCCCATGAAAGATAACATAGCTTGCTAGACTGAGCGTGATTGCTCTCGCCTGGTTGTTGGTTGGAGGACATATGCATAGAGCTTTTCTCAACTTTCCCCTGTAGTGCTGCCGGCGCCTTTTAAATCTCTGTAGCTCAGCGGGCAGCACCAGGCTGCAATGCCAGGTCCCATTCACAATGTATAGCAGCCTATCGCTCTCCCAGCTTTAGAGTCTGTGTGTGTAAGCGGCCCCTCATGGAACAACTGAGGTTTCAAGTTTAGTGGCTGTTTCAACAAATATATCGGACCAGTTGTATACTCTTTAATATCGCTGGAATCTGATGTCCTCAGGCGTTAGCCTTTTCGTCTGTTCCAGTGGCCCGGCTGAAAACCGCAGCGGACAGAGTGTTTCAGGGCCCTGAGGCTCAGGAATGATCTGCCCGAGGAAATCAGGTCGGCTGAGTCAGTGATCTCCCTTGTTAAAAACATAATTTTATCAGCGAGCCATCCCTGATTTTACTTGACTTTAAATTCTTTTGAACTGTCTTATTTTACTAAAAATGTTATTTTCATCTGTATTTCTTTTTTAAACCTGATGATATTTTGACTTTTATTTTGCTGCCTTGTGTAACATTTGTAAAGTGGATTTTGCTCTATAAATAAAGATCATAATTTTAAAAAATGAAATATGTGTAATGTATTCTATTTTGTAACTAAATAATCAAATTTCCGTTTTTCTTAAAAAACAGTAATTCAACCACCACTGATTTCTGCATTAGTATCAATCCAATCTTTAAACATCCCCTGAGGCAAACACTGAAACGCCACTGAAAGGCCTTGCAGGGGATAAAGACTCAAGGCTGCTTGGTACAGACAAGAATAACTTAAGAGTCTCCTTAGTCATGAGTCCACGGTGGAATTTATGGTGCTGTGAAGGTCAGCTGAATCAATTTCTCAACATGGGAGTTACAGAGAACACTATAAGTGTTAGTCAATCGAGTAATAAATGTCTTTGCTGCTATCGTTTGTCTCCCCTCATATCCATCACCTCCATCTGAACCTCCAGTATCCCTCCCTCTTATCTTTCTTTTTCCTGTTTTATTTATCATGTTCTCCATCCCTCTGCCACCTTCCACATCTGTCTCCACCCCTCCTCTCTTACATTTCCCTTGACTTATCTCCTTGTCTTCTCGTAGCCTTTTCCTCTGTATCCTCCTCTTCCTCACGTCTAGATCCTCAACAGTCCTGACATTGTACAGCCAGCACGGATGCTCTATGTGTCTTTATACAAGTGTATACCTGCAAGTGTGCAATTATGTGTGTGTGCCTCATAAAACCTGTACAAACAATCCTGAGGGACACACTGCCACAACTTTGCCCTTTATCCTCTAACACTGGCGTAAGAAAAACAAGTACATACGTGAACAAGCATTTGTGCGTGTGTTGTGTGTGTGTGTGTGTGTGTGTGTGTGTGTGTGTGTGTGTGTGTGTTTGAGAATGTCTTCTCTGTGTGTTTGCAATGGTACCTTTGGCCTCTTTGTACTCTTCACAGATAGTTCTGACGGCCGCCAGACCCTCCCGCTCATCCCTTCCACCTGAAAGAGAAGGAGACACATACAGATTAATACAATGTCTGACAAGCCCTTAAATACAGATTTTCCTTTTTTTCTCACAGTCCTGTGTTCTTTCATCTTATAAAAAACATGTTCCTTTGTAGGGTTTTTCAAATAAAAAGAGTTCTTGATACAACCATTGAGCCGTTTAGGGAAGACTAACTATACGGTACTTAAAAAAAAAAAATCACACCATTAATAATGTATAAGATATTAGACAGAAAGTAAGCCTGATGGTGAATGACACCATGATTAAAAAGACTCAATTTTCGAAATAGCTGTATCATTCTGGAATATGGCATTGAGAAACATACTAAATGTGAATTCAACATTTTAATTTAAATTTGTTAATATTTGGCTTAAAATAAGGGGTCCATAGCATTAATTTAGAACTCAAAATGGCATGTAAAACATCTACTACACTAAATACCAATCAAAGTAGAACTAACTAGTGTTGGATTGTATAGGATTAGTAAATTAATTTAAAGTACATCAACCTTACAATTAATAAACTGTAGCTGACAATACATAATGTGGGTCTATGTTTTTATAAAATTATTAACAGGCAATAAACATGTTCCAGACAGCACACAAGACATTTTTAAATAGCTTGTTATTTTGCATACAAATGAACACTGCCTCTATGAAATAAAGAAGAAAGTATTTAGAAACAAAGAATAGAAATGTAATAAAGTCACAGGGAGATGAAAAGAAACAGAGTTGGTGACCCTCGTTTTCAAAAGAACCATTCCAAGTTAGTCGCATGTACACACAGGGCGATCGGCAAAACAAACACTTGAACGTCATAAAACCCCACTCTTACGAATTTGTGCCGACAATTAGTCAATTAAGCAAATAGTCAACTGACAAATAATTGATTGACAAAACATTAGTCAACTCGAACATTAGCTGGTTCCGACTTTTCAGATTTGTTGCCCACTAACATTCACCCTGTGTGAAAACACTCACGGATGCAAACTCTCCTTTCATTCACACAGATAGCCTACATGCACACTAATTTTCTCTCCGCACACATACAGACACACTAATCTTGGATTATCACACAGGCCTTTTCAAGGGCACAGCATCATCGACCCTGATACATGCGCTTCAGCCTGGGCTGAATGATGCGGCTTTTCGGGTCAAACAAACGCAAAAATGAATCATTTTGGACAAATAGTTGCTCTTCAACAGGCTTCTCTGAGTCACTCTTCTTCACTGAGAATGCTTCATATCATTAAATATACATTTCGGCACAGCTGGTTTTGGGCAGAGCTCTCCATTTAAATAGCCACTGATTAAAAATGCCCCAAGGTATTATGTTGTGTACTAAATATTTTGGGCTGGGGTTTAAAAATGTAACATAACTAATTTACTCAATCTTGCAGCAGCTGAGCAAAAGAATAAATGAGCGTGACACAGAGTAAAAAAGTCCTTACATACACCTGTAGTGAACTCAATATTAATTTAACGTCTGTGTGCTAATTAGACAGCTGAAGACACCACTTAAACTGTCTCATTCATACAATTTAACTATATCAAATGCAGTAATGTAGATTTTCAAAGGACACAGATGATTTCCTTTGTGAGTCTAATTCATGAATCTCGGATATCACCATTTGTTACATAAACCTACAATAATTTTATGGCACTTTTCAGAGTAAAGTAATGAAGTCATGCATCCAACTATTACACTGCATACGTTAAAGGTCGATAAACTTGTTTCTGTAATTGGCATCGGCCTTTATTCGTGACTTTATGAAATGTAGGACATAAGAGATAGAATTAGACAAAAAGTCTGTAATTTGATTTCTTCGAGATATCTAAATTACAGAGTGCCTTGTTAGGAAATTCAAACATTATGTTCAATTTGGAAAATGAAAACATAACATCTTGCTTTGATATTTAGATGAGTAACTTCTTCAAACCATGACAAAGCTGATGCATCAAGGTACCCTTTCTCCTTTTTAAAGCTTTATAGTAGTAACGTTATCCAACTTCCCCTCTGCAGATCAGTAAAGGCGTCTATAATCTTATACACAATGACTCATGTCCATGTTTGTCAAACAAATAAAGCTTATTAATTAAGCTTACAATTAATTCATACTGCACATGTGCTATTTGTGTACACATTTTACATTTTCTTCATTCATTTATTTCATTCTTTTCTTGGAAGGATCAACTGGTTTTGCATAACACGCATGCTGTAATTCATATGATTCAGGTCAACACACATTATCTTAAAAACACTCTAAAAGGCACCATTTTAATTTGAAACTACTTAAAAACACTTCAAGCACAATTGCACCCTGGTTAATATCCAACTGATATTTGACAGTAGGCAGGCTAGAGACATAAACTCTCCTCAAGCACTATCACTCCACCTGGAATATGCATCCACTCCATTACCACAGATCAATCCACTTAACCATACATATTCACATTCATAAATTATCTCAAGAGGCGTGGATATTTGAAATGGAGATACACTCAGAGACCTGTGGGATCAGCTTCAATGCAGATAGAATTGTAACAAACACTTAACAAAGTTACTCAATTTTTGATGTTGTGTGTGTAATCACACGTAGGGCTCAAGTCTGATTTATGTTCTGCACAAACCATCTGCAAGGATACCCTGACATTGACTTTGGGTTATACACACTGAATAAATAAAGCAGAGTTTTCTTCAAAGTTGTAAAGCTTGTGAACTGAATAGAAAACGCAGTCTCACCCCAGAAGCGCATGGAAACATATTGCTGTTCTCTGCACGCCCAACTTCATGGAGTTGTTTAGATCATGGAGCGGAAGAGGGCTTTTATGAACTTTAGAATGCCGTGGAATATGCCAAGATTTGAATAGGTCAGTAATCATCTTCACCTCAAATGCCTGTGGCTTATTGTGGTACTGGTCTAATTGGAATGTGTAACACCACATTCCCTCCTTCTACTCATCTCTGCTTTCTATTTTGATGTAGACTCTGCACAGTAAAGTAGCTGCTTCATTAACAGAATAGATATTATTATCAGACTATGTTGGTAAGTACGCTGTTGAGTAAAGCAGCTGCTTCATTAACAGAAATAGATATTATTATCAGACTATGTTGTTAAGTACGCTGTTCAGTCAGCTGATTATTTCCCAATTAATGGATTGATTGCTTTGTCTATAAAATATCCAAAAATAGTGAGAAAAAAAATGCTTATCGCAGTTTTTCAAAGCTCAGGCTGATGTCATCAAATTGTTCGTTATCCCCAGACTAACACTTTGAAACTTCAAATATTCATTTTCCTCTTCAATGAGAAAAAAGTTCACATTTGAGAAACTGGAATCAGGGAATTGTTGACATGTTTGATTAAAACTGACATTAACCATTAATCAGTTATCAAAATAGTTGCAGATTTTTTTTACTGTCGTTCGACGTGAATCTGAAGGAGTTCTTTGACTGAGTCCATCTTTAGGTAAACAGAAATCTACAGCCACTGATATAGTTCTTCATTATTATTTTTTTTTATTTCACACTGTTATGCAGTGGTATGCAAGCTTTTATTGCATGCCATGAAACCAAGTTCTTTTAAGACGTGTGGATAATCTGTAGGAAGAAATGATTACAGATTACACTCACACTCAGTAAATTAAGTTTGTATTTATACTCTATTGCAGTTGCATTAAGTTGAATTTTATTTTGATTTATATGTTGTTTATTATTAGTCTGTTTTGACAATGTATGCCTTTAACCACTGCTTATCTTTGGGGGAAAAACAATATCAAATTGAAGAAATTTATGACTAAAAGACATTATGTCTCACCAAAAAATGGAAAATATCTTTGTTTGACCAATTAAAAGTTGCAATTATTGCAAATACAGACCATGTTGTCCATGCTGGCCACCTTAACCAACAGCTAAGTAATGTAATGTACTGTGATTTGTGAATTAGGTAATACAGTTTATGCTTTCCACAAAATGTAGAATTTTAAATCCATGTTTAGTTGGTACAAGTATAACAATTCCTGCACAAATACAAGTCTTTAAGAAGTCTCTGATTTATTGATTTACAGGTAAGCTGAAACCAAACCCAGTAATTGCAAACTATACAGAGAATAAAGAGCAAAGCCTGATCATGTTGGTTTGATTGCAGAAACTGAAATGGCATCAAGCCCCAAAGGAGTGTGCATTTGAGGAGATTCTAATGGCAGTTAGCTCAGCTGCCAGTAGAGGAGTATTGGGGATTTTTTTTTTTTTATTTGGGGGGAAATCAAACAAGAAAAGATAAACATAAATCCCCAGCACAACCCTTCAAACAAAAGAACAACACAATCAATTCAACAGGATGCCATCCTGCCTCTACCACAGAGAAAACTATAGATGCAACCGATCAACATATAAAACGCTCCAGATGCTGTGGGGCAGATTATGAAAAGGCCTGTCACTGTAACAAATCAGTTGAATGGTTGTTGTGTAGTTGTTTACCAAGCTTTGCTTGACAAATTTGATTTTATAGGATTGTTACTGTAATAATACTTTTATATTTACATATGTGCAAAAACACACAATTGGGGTGCCCTAGTGACCTAGTTTCCCGTAAAGTTTATAATGACGACATATAATTCACAAAAGAAGAAACGTTTTACAATAAAAAATGTTCAAGATTGTTGGCTCTGAAATTTAGTCAGGAGTGTCTGAAAAAGCCAAAAAAGACTTGGTTTCTGAAGGGCAGATTATACTTTCTGTATCTGCGTGGCTGAGAGGGTCCAATTGACACATATTTCGTGACATGTCTGTGGACATCCAAGCAGCACTTGTAATGTAAGACCATGTGGATTGTAAGCTCCACTGTCACTCTGCTGTCTGTCAGTTTTGGTTATCAGGAACTACCGGTTTTAAGTTTCTAAGTTGGTACCCGTTGACCAGATCATTTCTGCAGATATAAACTTAATTTTGCTTATGCTTAAATACACGCAAATGTCTCTGTGAACCTAAACAGACTACTATGGGCTAACCCCAAATTTCCACAGGATGCGTAACGGCTGCGTGTCGGCTCCGCTGCGTGTCACCGTCCGTCAATAACCACCAGGTCCGGATTTGTTGCAGAACGGCTGCGGCCATGACTGACAGCTGAAGTCTCAAGGACTCAGGACATCTTGCAAATTCATGTAGAATTGAACCACAAAAACAACAACAGTTTGTTTCTATCCAGAGGAATAGATAGGAAACAACTCTGTGCTGTGTTTTCAAGGTGTAGTGCAGGGAAATATGATGTAGCTTCCACTTAAGGGGCAGCAGTTGTCAATTTCCCATCCACTAGGATTGCTGTGTGTCTGACAGGGTGAGGGGCGTGGCATTCTGATTGTGGCTCTCCGTTGTGATGCCGGTCAACCATCACGATGGACGATGACATCCCCACACAGATAACCTGTGAAGCTAAACGAAGCTTTCCAACTAACTCTTGTACACACAGACACACACACACTATAAATCAGCAATGAAAAGTATTGCTCCAGGGAAACTTCCTTGCCTTAGCTCACTGGCAACAACATGGCGACATCACAGAATATAAAACTCTCTTACAGCAAGAGACTCTTTCTGTAACAGCCATCTGTTAACAACAACACTAGTAAGCACAGATACTGTATGACAGCAAATGGGTTTGAGATAAAACGTGTTCTCTGGTCAAAAAGAGGCCTATTTACAGATTCGTCAATAGTGCACCAAAGGATTCACTTCAGAGCCTAGAGTCAGAGAAGAGGACTCTACAAAATGCTGAAGTGTGTGAAGGAGCTGAACCGTTAATCACAGACGGAGCCTTGAACTGCATAACATTAAGGAGGAAGACAGGGAAGACATCAGAGGTGAAGTGATCACCATATTTTAGCAACTGGCTCCGGGGATACAGGATGAGTGAGTGATCGATGTAGTACATCACCTCGGTAAGTAGGTACTTTATGGCACGTCAAGGAAGCAAGAAAGATATAGAGATGGACATAAATATGGACACTTGGAATTCATTCAGCTGAATCTATAGCACGCACGCACGCACATGCATCGCACACACACGCACACACACACACACGCACACACACACACACACACGTGCGGACGGAGGAGCAATCTACGTCAGCTCTGCAGTTGTGTAATCAAGCAATAATATTAAGTGGTTTTAAGTGTGGTTATAGTTTTATAGTTAAAACTTCATGCAAACAGCATTTCCTGCAATAATTAATGACGAGCCGAAAGCGGCCGTGATGCTGTGTTTTTACTTCCTCTGAGACATGCAGGTACTCTGCCCTGGTGACTGACTAGGCCGAGGTTGTAAGACAAGGCAACTTTATTTCTGCAGCACCTTTCAGCAACAAGGCAATTTCATTACGTTCCTTTGTACTTAAGTTAGTTCTCCATTAGTTCAATGTTGATAACAGGGCAGTCACTAAGTACACAATGTCATTTGTTTATTTATTCATTATTTATAATATGTTCATATTGTGGGGAAAAAGGTTTCTCTTTTTTTAATTAATTTTTTAAAGTTCAGATTGATACCAATCCTGAGTAACTGAATGGCACATCCCTATCAAAAAGCACCACCTGTGGTATTAATGTTACTCTGAGTGAGCAGTGTTACCAGAATTTTAAATTTTCACATGTTTTGATTCACAATTAAGGTGGAAAATAAAAGTTTTGTGTTTAATGTATTTTTGTTGATTTTGATCCCAAAAACAAAGTATCGTTAGGAACCAATATCAAAACTGAGGTATCGAAAGTGGCACCGGATCAAAAGATATTAAACAATGCCCAGTCCTAAATACTAATGAACCATCTCTGACAGCGACAGGCTTTTAAGTAGGCACACACAGGATACCTTTAATATGACTGGCACTGCAGGGTCTTGGTTTTGTTTACTGTACAATACACATTAATTTATTATAAAAAGATACATACATTTGTAGCGTAGTAGTTCAATAACCCCACCAACATGGATCATGGATCCCACTCTGTTCAGCTAAAGGATTTCACTGGGTTTTCCCACTCAACCCTTTTGGAATCCAGCCATGCTTATAGTTATTTTTTCATTGTCCAGAGTGTAAGATATTCAACACTTAGATTTCCACAGACCTTGCTGGCAACAGTTTTTAAGTAAAAGATAATGTAATAATAAAATAGTAAAAAAGAGAGAGTTCTATGGAGTATCCTATGTAATTGCAACAAGTGTTTGGAAGACACTTTGAAAAAGTAATTCATTAATAATTGCTCATTGCTCTTCTAAAGTTGCTAAATCGTTACATAACGTGTTAACATGTCAACAAGAAAATGATTCCCTTTATTTATTATTATACTTTTGTGTTACTTTCTTAAAGTCTTAAAGTGAGCTGTCCGCTACACAGCCTGAAAGGTCTTTTCACTTCTCCTTGTATTACTGCTGCACAACTGGGCGAAACTAATCCCAGCACTGATTGAGGCAACATTAACTGTGACGAGACAAGACTCAATTCTGCCATCAGTTTCACATCTGCATGCAAGTGCTTTGACAGATTTCTTAGTCATGTTTGCTGCTCTGCACAGGTGATACTGACCGGGACATCCATTGCAGTATATGGTTTACTTTTATGTGATACAAATTCAAAATAATCACTTCACTTATCATAGCGCCAATCCTTCTGTGTAAAATTGTAATTCTGAATGGCCATTTACATTTGTAAATTTGAATTTAAACAGGTGGAAGCCAACTCTTTATATCGCGTGTTTATGTGTGTCCTGTGCATCTCTTGCCCTTAAGTCAGGTTTGAGTGTCAGTGGCGGTGCTTGATACTGTACCTATGATAACATGTGCCCCCAGTCTGGCCATGTGGCGGACTACCTCATAGCCGATTCCCCTCCCTCCTCCTGTCACTATGGCAACCTTGCCATCTTGTCTGGGCATCACTGGTAAAGGCAGAAGAAGACACGCAGATATTAGGGAGAATGTCTTTGATGAGAAAGCTGCTTCAAGACAGGCCGCTATTTCAAGACATGAGAAGTTCAGAGTAAGACCTGTAGATCTGTAAATCTCAGATGAACTTTATTTGGGTTTTTAAATGTCTATGGTACTGTATGTTCCTTAGTGTTCTTAACAATTTTTGTATCCCACAGTTTCACTGTTTGACTATTATAGTGTCCTTAAATTACAATTTTTTTGGGACTCGTAAACTGGCTAAAACTTGTGAAAACGTATTAGGCTAATTTACTAATTAAGTTGTTACAGTATACTGTAACAAATTGATATAATAATATAATTAATAATATATGTCCTCTGTAATTAACTATATAATGCTTTTTGTAAATAAGTTAGCATCACTGTTATTATTTAATTATATACATGTCAATTAAACACAACGTTTATTTACGTAATTTAGTCACCACTAATTAGGCTACACAATATACCACAAGATTCCTAAATAATTCTTGTATCTATAACCTAACTCCTGAAACACTATTGAGTGCACAACTGGAGCACAAATTTTCTGCACTTTTAGCAATTTATTGTACAGTGGTTGATAGTCAGTTGTGCTGTTAATGAAGCATCTTCATTGACCTGCAGGGAGATACTGTATCTGTACCAAACTGCGTTATAAAAAGAAGAAATTTAAACCAACAGGAGTTGGCGACAAATGTAGACCCTTTAAAGAACAAACTTTGAGAAGAGGAGGAACTACTAAGCTGTTCTGATGAATTCGGCAATAACAACACGCAAAGACTACACTTTTCCTTGTGTTTCAAATTTTCCACTTCTCTCTAACTGACGTAACGTTTTGCTAACGTTATCTTTGCTAGCAATAACGCTAAGTTAACGTTACTGCACCACGGTGACAGCCACACTGAGATGGAAATTGCTTTTAGCTAATTACCAGTTATATAAGTTATTTATGTAACATGCCTAGCTAGTTACTACAATGTAGCAGCGTTCAAGACTCAAAAGACCAACCGTTAACGGAATGTGAGTGTGACATTGTGAAAGAAAGTGCACCACAGCAACTTATAATGAGTTGAACCAACCTGGCAATCTGAAAGATCTGCTGAACAGCTGAACCAACAGAACCTTCAAACCAAGCAGGTAAAGTTTGATAATTGGTAGAAGATAAGACCGGATAGCTGACAACATCTCAGCCGTTCTGTCACGGAGTGAGCAGTGCAGAGGAGGAGGAGCAGCTCCGGGTAAAAGGTCCAGTTCCGTCTATGGGATACGTTCCAATATGAAGTCGTCCATCCTCACTTCCCTCCTTATCGTACCTTTCAATACATATTTACAACATGCAGTGGAGAGTGTTATTTCGGGACCTATTCACACTGAATTAAAAAAAAGAGGCATTTTCTATTTCTGGCAGCTCCCTGACTAGTTGACCATGAAAAGAACTAATGCCAGCCATCACTTATCTGTAGTGGTGGAATTAGTGTATGATGGAGAGGACTCGTCGCTGCTGCTTAGCTGTTTGATGTGCCATATGACTCTGTAGATCCATCCGGCATATTGCTCCCTTCTGCTAACTGACTACCTCATTAACTGCTGCCATAGAGGTCACACATGACAAAAGCAACAAAGGCACAACACACTAGTTTGATCATCCTTTCCCAGGATAGGCTTTAAAGAACAGGTTTCTGGAGAAGCGTAGCTCCTGTCTGCAGCTCTCCGGCTGCACTGGGGCTGACTGGTGGATGCCAAGTTTTTCTCTCCTGGGATCGCTTGAGTTATTACCATGCTACTGTGATAATTAGTCAAATAGGACTTCAGTTGTTAAAAAGACTTTAGTTCTTTAAGCCATCTGATCACTGAGTCTAATCAGTCATGATTCATGAAACTATGATGTGACTCAGATGGGTTGCATGTAGAATATCTACCTAATCATGTATTTTCCATACATACATTTTTTAGATGTAATAAATATTAGTTTGAAGAAAAATGACTAGCATGTATTGTAGGATTGATTCCAGCTTCAGTAACAGAGTGAAATCCTACTCCATTTCCAGAGATACACTTCTGACACTTAATGTCGCACACTATGACTTTCAATCAGTATCAACACACCCTACTGAACATCTTGGACATTTGCCTGGGTTTAAAGAATCAAATGTCAATTTGACTTTTTTTTAAATAATTTAATCTTTTGAAGTTTTCTTCAGCCAAGTTTGTCACTTCCACCCTAGAGCCCCCTTACACTTTAGAGAACAGTGATTGTTAGACCCAAGGGAGAGTAGTCTTCACTATGGTAATAATTGTAAACAATAAACAGTGATTTTCAGCCGTTTCAGTGCTTGAGTGATCAAATTTTGCTGCACAAGGTGCTAAAAGACTTGTTTCGTGCACCAAGTTACTACCTGACTTCACTTATGAGAGCATCCTTGTAAATATATGCTTAGTGGTCTTTTGTTTTTTAATTTACGTCATTTATTCATCCATCTCTTTGAGAAAGGCATACTTTACTACAAAAGCTTAGCTGAAAGTACAGGAAAGCCCAGATTTACACTACCGGCCAAATGTTTGGGGTCACTTAGAAATTTCCATTGCATTCCATTATAGACAGAATACCAGCTGAGATCAGTTGCATTGTTTTTTTTAACCAGGGCAGCAGTTTTCAGATTACATTATGTGCTTACATTATTGAAAAAGGGTTCTTCTAGTTAGTTTTTTAAAATGATATCAGATTAGTAAACAGAATGTGCCTTTGGAACATTGGATGAATGGTTGCTGATAATGGGTAATGTAGATGTTACATTAAAGATCAGCCACCCACTCAGATCAGCTGGTAGTCTGTCTATAATGGAGGGATATGGATTTTGTAAGTGACCCCAAACTTTTGACTGGTAGTGTAGATGTATTCCAGGCTGAGGCCTTGGAAGCGGCCCGTGTTTAACCTGCGGCCCTTTGCTGTGTCATCCCCCTCTTTCTTTCCCCTTCTTCTTTTCTTTCCCATTAATCATCTCATAATACCACCAATTTATCTAGTGACCTTAGGCTAAATACTGTAGAGCAAAGACTAAATACTGAGCTACATATACCTATATATATATATATACTATATACTAGCTATAAAGTGGCCAATTTAAAACTATAGCTCCATCTTAAACAGCTATAACAGTAAAAAACTACATGTGCATTGCATCGGTATTTTTCAATGGATAATTTGATTTATGATAATAAACGGTCACAGGAGCCAGAAGTACTTTACACTTTAAAAACTTTAAGTACATTTTGCTGATAATACTTCTGTACTTCAAATAATTAGGATTTTGAATTTGGGACTTTCACTTGTAATAGAGTTCAACTTTTATAAGGTATCTGAGTACTTTTCCCACTGTATATTTCTCCTATTCAACAATGAAGAAGGTGGATTGAAGTGGAACTTGAGCAAGTATAGTCACAAATGGCTGAACATTTCTTGGACCAAATCAGAACACCATTATGTTTACCTTTAAACGTAATGTAGGAGCTACAGTTCTACAACACAAATCTGAACAGACAACCTACTGCTGCGATGGATGTGATTCTGTGTTTAACTCCTAGTCCAGGAGCCTGCTGAATTATCACTGGAACTCAAAGTAGGCCAACCAAACTATCCATGTCTTTCTTTTCAACTAAATTACAAGTCTGTTAAAGACAGCTCTGGCACATTCATAATCACTTTCTTTTTTTTCGTTTGACAGGAAAATCATTAGTATTAGTTTGATTCTTGCCCACTATCCAATAGTAACATAATGTCAGGCTAAAAACAGCAATGCTGACAAGTAGTTGGCCCCAGTTATTAAAGTCTGCTCAGAAGGCAACAAAGAGACTGTGTCATCGCCACTGCACTGATGGAGGCTGAGCTGTGGAGGCTGTGTGTGTGTGCTGTTAATGCAAGCTGAAAGGATATGTGTGTGTGTGTGTGTGTGTGTGTGTGTGTGTGTGTGTGTGTGTGTGTGTGTGTGTGTGTGTGTGTGTGTGTGTGTGTGTGTGCGTGTTCTGCAGCAGCCTGAGAGGTTGGGGGGTCAGCGAGGCGAGCTGGCCTGCTATTGTTTAAAGGAAATCGCATCTCACGCATGACTATGGGATGATTATTTGGGATGATGGGACATCAGGGAGACAGTCTTTTACGCACATAAACACACACACACAAACACACACAAACAAAGATTTGCGTAACACACGAGACATGCTGGGAACAGGACATGACAGGGGGGTGTGTGATGTAAATAACGTGAACAGCATCAAAATAGCTTCAACCAACAGTCACCTAGTCTTATATGACAAGTGCTGGCTGGCGGCAAAGCCCAACATGTCTTGTTTGTAAATCCAGGCTGACAACAGCTCTACGGAATCACATATGTGTGTGTATGTGTGCATGCTGCCAGTTAAAATAATAATCTTTATTTCATGTTTCGCAAAAATGTATTCCTGGTGAGAAGAGAAGGTAGAGAGCTGGTTGTTAATTTTAGCAGCAATGCCACTAACAGTTTTCCAATAGGACGGTTTTCACATGCTGTTCCTTAACACATTACCCCACGTTTGTTTTTGTTGCTGATCAACTCCTGCCATGGGGAGATGGCTGGTCATGTTTTAAAAGAAGAGAAAGGGGATTTTTCAAAATGCAACAGCTGGTGTGAATTGATGCTGTCTTTTTCTCCCAGTTTGAGCTGCCTCTTTCAGAGCTTTCCTTGGGAAGTCTCCTCCATCTGGGAAGCAGGCAAACAAGGAAGGACTCACAGCTCATAGACTGAGCCAGAGCTGCGGGATACACAGTCGCCAGCCCCTAATGAGACCGTGGATGCGCATGTATTATGTAAGAAAGACAAACCCGTGGGGAATGCCTGTGGTTTGTCTGTGTGAGTATACCTGGTTTGTGTAAATAGCAGCAGGTGTATATCTGTACGTGCTGGTAACCGTGAGGAAGATGAAGAAATGCCCAAAGAGTATTTGAAGCAAGCCACCACCTGATACTCTATATCACTGTTGATGTACTGTATGTCATGTGTTGTGAGTGAAAAAGAGGAGGGAATCAGTTACACCAATGTGTCTGGTAAAACTGGGAAGTATGGGAGAGTGTGTACACAATTTTCTTTAGCAATAATTAAAAATGGGTGTGGGGGGGTGCAATAGGTAATTGCTCAGTATTTGACATTTTACTTATTACCCTACATTGTTTTAGACAGCTGGCGTTTTTGAGCTGCGTAACCCAAAAATATTTTACATGCAGAACACTTTCCATGTTTGAGCCAGTGAGCCAGTTCCAGTGTGCATACACCAAAAATAATATTATTTAACCCTTGTGTTGTCCTTGGGTCAAATTGACCAATTTTCCTATATTAATGTAATGTTCTTTTTAATTACCCCAAAATAACATGATTGATTCTCTTTGGCAAGTACAAATCTCTACTTTCATTAATTTTGGGGTGTCTTATTCAATATTATAGCATTTGAAAACCAAGTTAAAGTGGTTTTGAAATAGTATTGAGTAAAGGTTGACATATTCCTGTCTGTGATTATCCATCAACATACATTCCTTTAATTTTAGTCTAAATAATTCCTAATTTCTGCTTTTCTAACTCAAACATTAGGTTTAATGTCTATAAATTAGGTTTATTGACCATAAATTCCAAAAGCAACTGTAAAACTAAAGTTAATAAGTTAGTGTTATGTAGTGTTGAAAACATCAAAAAAAGTGACAAACATTGAAAAAAGTGTCAAAAGTGTTGAAAAAAGGGACAAAACGTAAGAAAAAGTTAAAAATAAATTGATAAAAAGCGTCAACAAAAGTGTTAATTTTCAATTCTGACGGGAAGACAACACAAGGGTTAAACCCGTGTTTTGCCTGATTTGCCAAGTTAAAATGTATGCTGTGGAAAAGGGTCTGTTCAAATTCAGAGGTGTTCATAGGCAGACTTTTTTTGTACTTTGTACAGAGCCAGGCTAGTTGCTTCTCCCTGCCTCCAGCCTTTGTGCTAAGCTAAGCTAATCACCTGCTGGCTCCAGCCACTTATTTACCATACAGACATGAGAGTGGTATTGATCTTTTCATCTAACAAGGATGATGACTTTCACTTGTTTACAGGAAGTTGAGATTGTTTTTAAAGGCCAGCACATACAGTGTCTCAGAGGACGATATTTGCTCACAACAGCATGAGTTTCTAACCCAGCCCCAGCTCTCTATGCTAAGCTTTTCTGTCTTGAATGGGAAATCTCCATAATCAAACATTAACGCTTAGATCAAAAGTAAGAGAAAAAAATAGAAGAAACCTCAGGAGAGGCAATTCAGAGTGCGATCCCCTCTCTACAAATGGTTGGATGTGCGCTGTAGGAGCCGAGGGTGAGATGAGGCAGTGGACTGTGCGCAGACAGATTTGGTAATTGTTGTGTCGCCTCAGCTGCAACCGCCACAGGCTTTCCATGGGGAGACAAGCCAAAGGCCAGCTTGTAAACATGAAAGTAAATCCTGATATTTCTGCATGTGTTTGCAGTGGGTAACTTCACACAGCATATAACAACATCCTGGATTCACATCCGGTCTGGGACTCATGTCTCTCTTTTTGACTTACAGGCATTCACAACAAAAAGAGTCACAAATGTCCCAAAAGTAGCCTTGCTATGCCAGAACCTCCTCCACAGCAAGCTGAAGGAGGGTCTGGCTACTCCACATAGCGTTCGAGAATGGGAGGAAAACATGCTCTGGTTTATTGGCATTTCTTTAAACCAATCACAATCGTCATGGACGGTGCTAAACTCCACTCAGAGCCGCTGCAAAATAGTCGTGCGAGAGACAACTTAGATCGGACAGATGGTCTAGCTAGCGGTCTCAATTTACTATGTAGAGATCTGAGGAACAATCAACAGTAATCCTCATCAATCAACCAAATTTAAAATTCCAACACAAAGAAAGCGGGAGGAAATGAAAAATACACGCATCCGGTGGAATTTCCAGCAGCACCAGAGCAATCCCGGAATTGGAACGCAAAGGATATAGACTAGGCTACCCCAAAAGTAATAAACTGCACTTTCATTTTTGTGAATGGGTAAAAGTAACTCAGGAGTAAGCATGCAAGAGTTGTACTTGTCATTTTGTTTAGATTGCTGGTATGTGATAATGAGCTCCTATGAGGTTCTGATAAATAAATCTGAGGGTTTTCTTTAGCCGTTGTAATAGCTGCACTTCTTGAAAACCCATCGAGGGTTTCTTTTACACATAATGTAATGTTACAGCTTTACAGAACTCATCAATATGTAACTTCCTTCCACTTGAACACACTATTCCTTGAACTGTACGGCCTTTGTTTCCAATTTTCAGGCTCAACTCCAACACTTGAATTACGTTTGACGGAAGGAATAGACCATGCAGGTGCATGATCATGGGTCCTTGTATATATGTATAGTCCCTAGTTTGAAATCAAAACAGAGGCAAAGGCGTTTCCTAAATACTATAGATAGTTTCAAATTCTATAGGGTCTAGTTCAATTGTCTGTGGATGCTTTTTAGTTAGAAACATCTATTTCCATGTGCCTGTAGATGCCATTCTTATGAAGAAATTAGACTTGCAAGTTTTGTGTGCTATTAATGTTGTTGTTGTGTGTGTGTGTGTGTGTGTGTGTGTGTGTCTGTGTGTGTGTGTGTGTGTGTGTGTGTGTGTGTGTGTGTGTGTGTGTGTGTTTATCAAATAGATCATCACACTGTTTCTCCTTACTGTCTTCAGGGAGTAGATGCCTTTCCGTTAGTAGATGTAGAATGAGGAGCAGTGGGAGGGATATTTGCTTGCACCAATTAAGTCTGTCATTAATTCCGTGCAACACTCTCACACACACGCACACACACAGATACACACAATGTTTAACACATTTAATTTAACAGTCTGTGAGTCAGTGTGTGTGCCTCTGTTTCTGTCTGAAACCTGTTGTGAGTGAGAAAGGACTGTGAGAAGTCTTTTATTCGTGCTCTCTCACTTTCTGTCCCTTACTTCAGGGCTATGTGCACACAGAGAGACTTTAAGGTGGTGTGTGTGTGTGATTGTGTGTAACACACACATACAGTCACACATTCTGTTTGGGATATGTGCCAGAGAAAATGTAATCTGAATTGGATGCTGCCCCGGATTATGTGTGGTGTATGTGTGACAGTAAGATCATTAAAGCATTTATTACAAAGTCTCCATTAATGTTACTTTCATCTTCCTTAAATCAAAGCACATGAGGGCAGGACCAGTGTGGGTTATCGGTTGGCAAACAACACTTTTGGCTAGATTTAGCTAGCCTGTAGTGTTTCTCCATGAATTTCATACTAAGTTTAATAAGGGGGTTAACATAATTGCATGAAGGATGATAAAAAAGTCTCATTAATACAAGTTACAGTTTCCCCATAGGAAACCAGTGCAGATGATAAATACATAATTACACATCTGTTTTATGAGAAGTGGCTGATACAGACAGGGTCAGATTTTAAATAAAGACAACAGCAATAATGGATCAGTACAGTTCTAGAGACATGTCCTGGTTTGCTAATGTTTGCCAACATTGATTGAACTGTCCACCCGGCCAGAAGGATGGCGGTTGTGTTTTATGTCTAACGTGGTGTTTCCTTCCCAGTCTGCGCTGAAATGCTAATAATGTCTGCTGTTTGGGCTGGAGGGAGTCCATTACGGTGACTGTATCACATCTTTGTCGATCAAGGGACACACACTGGGGGAATGTCGACAAAAAAGGAAGGAAGAGTGAGTGAGAGGCCTGCACGCATATTCTGGGGAAAGTGTGTGTGTGTGTGTGTGTGTGTGTATAATGTGTGTGAGTGTGTATTGAAACTTGGACACAGCGGACACGTGTCACCTCAGCTTCTGCGCCATCAAGCTAAACTGACATAAACAGCCCCAGGTGGCCCTATCAGAGATGGACTTTACATAACGGCTGAGTCACACACAATCTATTTTTATGGCTCTAAGGTGTGTGTGTGTCTGTGTGTGTCTGTGTGTGTGTGTGTGTTCCAGTGCTTCAATCTTTCTGAGAGCAGATTTGAGTTTTAGACCTTTAGAATGAGGGCATTTTTTGTGGTCATCCTGACCAAGCTTTGTCTGTTTTAAAGCGCCATTTGAAGACTCAGGTCCTCAGGTCAAGGTTAACGTTTGAATAAGGATCAGGTAAAGGGAGGCTGGGGGATGCACGGCTTTTTTGAGTGTTTTGGGGAACTGTTTGCCTTTATGAGAGTACATTAGAGAGCTGAGCTCATAGGAAAGGAAAGGAGAGAGACAAGAAGGATGTGCAACAGGATGCCCCAGGCACGTAGGGCTGATGGCAGTGAATGAGTCAGGGTAAGACAATCAAAAAAATACAACACATTCTAGAGAGAGAGAAAAAGTGTCAAAAATAAGTTATGTGATGTAGAAAAAGGAGGCACACAATAAAAGCGGTTGATGTCTGCCCAGAATTCCTTTATTCCTTTATTTGGATCCCCATTAGCTGCTAACAATGTCGCAGCTACTCTTCCTGGGGTCCACAGAGAATACCTGTCCTCTGTCTCTTTATTTGTTAGGGTGAGTAGAAGTTAGTAAGTAGTATGGGCCAGGGATTTTTGAGGATGATACCGTAATCAATAATTTAAAAGTTTACATGTAGTAGAATTGTGCCCTTGATATGTAATGAGAATGACATTTTACTTTATTTGGAAAATTCACTTTCTTGTGGAGAAACTAATGTCAATACTGTTTCTAAAAATTCAGATGATGTACCAGTAAGTAGCGAGCAATAAGGAGTTAATACCTCCAACTAGGCTGAACACTCTGAATTTGTTTTGTTAATGATAGAAAATGTTTAGAAATTGTAATCTGTTTCTGGATATGCATTAGAATATAAACAGCTTTGGAACAACTATACTTGCCCCAGTGGTGTGAAAAGGTAAAAATGCTCTATATAAGGAGGGCCTTGTTAAAATCCATGGACCTGGATCTGTTCCAAATAGTACTCACTTCTTCCTTGGCCTATGGCCTAACTTTCTGCAAGATATCCCGCTCACTAACAAACAAACATATCCACAAACTAATAATGTTTTTAACAGAGCCTAAAATGTATGGATGTAAATTCAATAAATTAAATGTGATTCACCTCAATGTGAAGACAGCTATGAGGTTAGGATTAGAGTCTAGGAGAATGAATGTAGTCCCAAAACAGAAAAACACACAAAAACTGAATAACACACCATCCTTCATTTATTGTCCTACTTCCCTTTGCACAATATTTAAACTTGTTTTAAACATCTTTCAAACATTTGAAATATCAAATAAATGCCATATATAAGACAAAAACTGCTGATAATTGAGACTGTATTTTAACAGTCTAAATTATGTAACATGTGTTGAGTCCAATAAATATTTCAACATTGTTTACATGTAACTATTATTTAACACTATTTAAATAGCACATGTTCAAGGCAGTATGAGGGACAATAATTTAACTCAACGAGCCATGTTCAAGTCCCTGTACCATGAAATATCCACTCATACTGGAGTGTCCTTGAGCAAGACACGTACCCTCCAGCTCCAGTGCTATCAACCCTGACTTCTAACCTCCAAACACACATGAAGATCCAGAAACTTTAAATAAATACTGCAACTTTTAGGTTAGGGTTACATTTCCAAATTTTTAGTAAATCAATAAAGTTCTGTTTAAAAAGTGTGATATTTTACTTTATTTAGTAGCTAGACATCATTGTATATTTGATTATGGACCAAGTAATGATGGAGGTCTACAGCAATATCAATATATGTATGATATCAAAAAAGGAAATATGCAAAAGAAAAGCATTATTGAATGTGGGGTTGTTTTACCGTGAGATGTGGAAGCAGCTTCTGGTCTGTGTACTGAAACACCACATCTCAGTAACCCAAATAGAAAATCATGACCTTTACAGTCACATGTATAGTTTGATGATGGGAAACCCCACTGATGATCTATATTTATGAGGGCAGTATAGGACTTTATTAGCATGGGGGTCTAGTGCTGCGTGTCCATCCATTAAAAAGTATTGGTGATGACGAATAGCTGATGGTAACACACACACACGCACACACGCACACACACACGCACACTTTGTTTCATACAGTTTATAAACATTATGATGCCAAAATATGATAACAAGTCCCTTCTCGACTGCCTCAGGCTTCAACAATTTACTTTTATCCCCACATATTTCCTAAAGTCAATCTCAACTGAACTTGAATCTATCAATGTGTATTAACATTCCAGCATTCTGAAAGAAACTTTTCAGTCTGTGCCTGCTTGTCTCACACACAGCATCACAGCTGATATTACTATGTTGTATATGTAGGAGACACTCCCATATCACATGTATGAGTTGTGACAAAAAAGATAACCAAAAAATGTACTTGTTCCAGCAGTGAAATTTAGACAAAATTAAGGTAAAATGTATTGTTAATTGGCATTTTGACAATCCTTAATGATTAGAATTATTATTTAATCACGTTATTTTAGGTCACACATAAACCATTACCTCTGCCATTACATGGTTAGTAGGCTACACTGCAATATTACAGTTTACTCATGTATTTAATTAAGGAAAATATTTTCAATAAATTTGAGTGAATTTCAGTAATGCTCATGTATGCATGCAAAGGCACACACACACGTACACACACACACACACACACCACACACACACACACACACACACCACACACACACACACACACACACACACACACACACACACACAAACACACCTACCTCTCCTATGCTGAGTCCCTCTGAGCCTTCCCTGCTCCACTTTTTTTTTTTCATCCGTCATTCTGGAGCATGACTGAGTTTAACCCCCTGCCACGCTGGCACGCACACACACAAATGCACCTTTTTCCCTTCTTTCCACCTTAACACACACTGCTGGACACAATCCCAACCAATCCAGGGCACAAGTTTAAACAGACAGACACCAACAGTTTGTGTGTTGAGGGGCGATGCAGAGTGGTTGTATTGTATATCTACTAATGGCTGACAGGAATTTTGTATTTTGTTTGAAGAGGGCTTCTGCCATCCCACCAGACAATCTCCTTTTCTCCACAGGAGAAACACACAGCAGTTTAGGAGGCGGCTTGGTTCCATCTTTGCTGCATCCAGCATTTAGGCTGCTTATGGATTTTTGACTAGCCCGTAGTTCAAAATAAGAAGGTTTGAAACTTTTAAGCCTAAACCTGCACATTCTCGTTGAGTAAGGGGAGATGCTCAGCTGTTTAAATCCTCAGGGGTGTTTAAGGTGGAAAATAGAGACGTGGCGTTAAAAATATAAAAGGGTGGCTAAACTGTTAGCTGCCGTCAATGAATATCATTCAGCAATCGGGGATTGACTAATCCTTTCCCCCAGTAAAAAGGCAATCCGTGTTACATCAAGATGTGTACGATGAATATTATAAAGATTCACAGGAGCCTAAAAAGATGAGCAAACACTTTTGTGCAAATAAGTCAGAGATGAAAGAGTGTTGGGAGGCATCCTCATATTCCTGCTTAACTGTCCTGAAAAACCCTTTTAAAAGCAACATGTCCTTGGTGTGTCCTTCATATTATCCACTTTAGAATGAGTACAATTTGTTGATTTTCTTGGTTCTGAGGTGCTGTGAATGAAAACAAAATGTTTTGAGACCCAGATGAAAACTGGCATCATATCATATCTCACATGTTTAATAGCTTTATGGACCATGTGACAGCATGTAGGCATTGGGGACCAACGTGCCTGAAATATTGAAAGTCCTTCATTAAGCGTGGCCAATAGATGCTGTGTGTGTGTGTGTGTGTGTGTGTGTGTGTGTGTGTGTGTGTGTGTGTGTGTGTGCGCGTGTGTGCGTGTGTGTGTGTGCGTGCGTGTGTGTGTGAGTGTGTGTGTGTGTGAGGTGTGTGTGTGTGTGTGTGTGTGTGTGTGTGTGTGTGTGTGTGTGGTGTGTGGTGTGTGAGTGTGTACAAGTAAATGTAAGAGCATCTTCCTAAACTAAAATTGGACATGTCATGGGGAATATAAATGCGCTATGCGTAAAAGCATTAGCGGTGAATTCGTGATAAGGAGTCAAAAACACGGCACGAAACAGATTAGGAATCAAACGCACAGGAGCCAATAGAGATAATCCTGTTATCTCGTTTGATGTAAAATACCGATGTGAAAGCATCCTCAGAGACCAAGATGAACTGAACATGAACTAATGCTGCGGGGGGGGGGGGGGGGGGGGCAACCTCGTGTAAACATTGTTGTTCTTGACCTTAAGGGACACCCACGCCGTTTACCGCAATGTCACCGGCGGTCTTCTTGCTCCATTAATTGAGAGCCCGCACACGCGCGCCCGCACCATTCTCCGTTTTTCACCAGTTCGATATCCTCCTGATGACATTGTATCACCTTTGAGTATTCACTGTCAGTTACAATCCCGGGTCTGTCATTCATAAGCCGGCACAGATAAATGATCGCTGTCAAGTAGAACGTAAAGGAATTTGGGGCTCTGCTTTTTTTTAGGGTTCGGGATACCGGGTGCCGGTGGAGACGCACTTCGGTCATCTCCTGCCTTCTAACCAGAGCGCATTTAACATTACGCACGACAGGAAAGCGCGCGTGTACAGACATTAATACACACAAATATGCATCCATAGATGACATAGAAACACGCATACATGTCAAGAAAGACAAGACAAAAAAAGACAGCAGACTTACGGGATGACCCTGGGCTCTACGGGCTCCGCTGTGCACCCCATTGTGAAATTCCTGTTATTCCCGTTTGGAATCCTCAAATGCCGTGGTCGCAGTCCACGTCTCTGCAAATGTACCAAAGGATCACATAGAGGATGAGGAGTATGGCGAAGATGAAGAGCGCTACTAGGATGGCCTTGGTCACAGGAGAGATGAACGACTGCATGTCAGGAGCAGAGCCGGGCAGAGCGACGTGGGGCTCCGCGTCCGTCTGTCCTCAGTCTGTTATCTCTCTCGCTCTCCACCTCTCCTCTCCGTCGCTCCGGTAGCAACTGTTGAGGACGGAGCCCGGGGTTTTGTCGTGCACGAACACACACATTTAGAGCCTGACGCACATGCACACGCACTCCGCGACGCGAATTTCTACTGGCGATCCGGGCGCGCAACGCGTGGGGGGTTTCCCTTGCTAGAAGCGGCGCAGGAGTGGGCTGTCTGTCTCCAAATCCACTCTCTCTGGCTTCCTGTCGCACATCAGAAGAGACAGAATGATAACAGCCGCAGTTCGTTCAAAGAAGGTTGCACTACTAAAACCCGATGAAATTCAGCAGGTGGATGTTTAGAATGAATCCAACAGAGACGTCTCTAGACTCAGGATGGAGAAGTCCTAAGTTGTGCGCCGAGCTTCTAACGGCAAACAGGTTGATTAGTATTCCTCATGGTGGTGTGTGTGTGTGTGTGTGTGTGTGTGTGTGAGTGTGTGTGTGTGTGTGTGTGTGTGTGTGTGTGTGTGTGTGTGTGTAACCTATGTGATGGCACTGCGTGACAGACTATCATTTTATCACGACCCACAACATCCCTTTTGCAGCAAAGCTGTCAGTCGAAGGATTAATGGATGGATCCAGATGGTTTTTACATTAAACCCACTTCCACTTGATCCACTCTTCATTGCTAATTTAGACATAGCCTATGTAGGCTAATTCTTTAAAGTTGCTACTTGCCTTAACGCACCCTTTCAAAAAAATACCACAAAAATTCCATGAAAGGTCTTCAAATGTCAGAAACTCTTGTCAAGTCATGGTAAAAGCCTATTTCAGAACATGAACTAGGTCGACAAGGTGACAATTTGATAGGCTAAAGTTTTTTTATGGAAGGGGCATCTGCTTTGACAAACATATAGCCTAGGATAGGCTTACCAAACCTACAGTGGCCCTTTAGTAAGTCAGCCTTGCAGGGGCGGCAGGTACTGTAGACTTAAGCGTCCGGTATACTAGCCGCACCCAAGGCTGCGCGCGCCAATGTGACAAAATGACGTAAATCTCGCTGGCGTGCCACTCTTTTTTTTTGGTTGATGCACAATTTTATTGATGAACAGTCTCCCTGAGTTAGTCAAAAAGCTGTCTCGGAACAAACCAAAGCGACCAGACGTTATACGTCTCCATAACAGCAGGAAGCGCTAATCTGTCTTGTCGCCCAAAAATGAAAACTGGCGGCTAGCAGCCACTCACTAAAACGTGTTTCTCAAAGCATTTTAGGCGAGACATAGGCAGTGCAGTTGCTGAATCTGTCTTCATTTCAGATCGACAAAGGTCAGTTTAAAAGATATTTGGCAGATTTTAAGAGACTTTAGTCACGCGTGTCGTTTGCACTCCACCAATCAGATGGCCATTTAAGTCCGACTGCCGGCAGTGCCCGCCTTCTGTCCGAGCATGTCAGGTCGGCCAAAATGAAGGCCGACGGCCCCTCCGGACCACTCGGGACGGACGACGGCACGGAACACACCGAAAAGACTCGAGTCACCAACCTTGTCGGACTGTCCAACGGCCAATTATCGGGTTGGTGTGTCACAGGTTAAACAGTTTCCAGCACCCCAGTTTTAAAAGTTTTTTTTTTTATTAAAGCGCCACCTACCGTACCGGAAGGTTGCGTTTTTCAAGACTGTACTTCCAGGATTTTAGTTTATCACTTCAATGCCACCTACCGAATATTATTAAGTTTAAAAAGGTTTTTTCCATCCAGATACTACTTTATGTCTTGCAGTGTAACTTGGTTACTAAGATTTGCATGTTGGGCAATGTCTGTAATTAGCATATTAACAGATACAATAAAGATGTTCTTTTTAAAATAAATTTCAATTGAAAAGAATAACATTACAATACCCACCCCACGGAGAAAAAAAGCAATCAAATAGGTCAAAGAAGTTTTTAATTTGGCATTTCCACATAACCCTGTTGTTCCTATGTTATAACACTCAACAGACACAACAATTCCTGTGAGAGAGAGAGAGAGAGAGAGAGAGAGAGAGAGAGAGAGAGAGAGAGAGAGAGAGATGCAAGAAAGCAATATAAATTAAATTTTGTTAAAGGTGTTCTAAGCGATGTTTGGTGACGTTAATTCTTGTTGATGTTCGAAACAAGACCAGCTTGCCCCTCCTTACTCCTCATCCCACCCCCTTCCCCTCCCTTCTGTACACTGGAACACTGGCTGTGTATGCTTCGTGGTGCAGGTGGGCACAGTTTGGTTTTGCTGTTTGTAGACCCTGGGCTGTCCACAGAGTTTTCTACAGTGTGTTCTGGGGACAGGCAGCTCGCGGATAGTGAGGAGATGTTTGCTGTATGTGACAACAAATGTTGTAGCTGAAAACACGAGTGACATCACTTAGAGCACCATTAATATTTGACTTTTCCTAACACTATTATTATAATATTGGAACCCACATGAAGCAGGTAACAGCCCTACATTTTAACTGAGTGGTCTGCCTTCCTTTGACATTTGTTTCCCTACAAAGCTGCAGAATTCCTCCACTTCACTGAAATTGTAAGTGAACAACATAATCACTGCTGGGTTATTAAGCATATTGGTGCCACTTACAAAATATGCATTCACTTCTACTTTTCAATTATTGTTTTTGCAAATATTAGTAAATAGTTTAAATTGATTTGATGACATTGTGTAAAAAAAAAACAATTGTCCCAGAGAAGAAGACCTGCTCAGCCTCTTGCAAAGATACATTTTGCAACACCCCCAGGCCATTTATGACAGCCTACCAGAACAAATTGATTACATTTTTAAACAATATTGTTTTAAAATATACCAGTATACCCATACAGATAAGGAAGCCATTATGCACAAGTATGTAAAATGCTTATATAGGCTTGAAAGTGCTGGAGCAGCAACACACATAAATACATGGTTGGCCTACCTCTGTAAAAAGAACACCATAGATGAACTGCACTTCCTCTGTGAAGTTCAGAGTTGTTGGTGTCTTTCAGATGTTAAAATTAAGAGACTGGCTGGTAACATAATGATTACTGTAGTGTACACAGACATTTAGCCAAGTTTATTTATTCAGATTTAAATGTAATTGAAACGGTATTACAACGAGCATTGAAAATTTCACATACACTGAAGACAGTGAAGACTAACCCCAGACTTTTATCATCTTTTGAAGTTTATTGGGCTGGCTCTAATTAAGTATTATAGTCATTTAGTTAACAAGTTACATAATACACCCAGCTGGGCTAACCAAAGCTAACGTTAGCTAAAACATTAAGTTGACCTCTGACCTCTAATCCTGTCAATTGTTTTCTTCCCTTTGAAGATGCTGGTACGTGGAGACGGACACATTTGGTGGCAAGGTATTCAGGAAAAAATGCAATAGCCTCTGTTGGATTCATGCTAAAATTAAAGCTCAACAGTCCCGCCCACAGCAAGTTCTAGAAGTAAAAAACACAATGCAATTTCTCCATTGACAATTGGAGAAAATGAAAATATGTACACAGTCTTGTACCGTTGACATTTTTGTATTTTCTGTTTGCTTTTTCACTCTAAATTATATTTTGTTTGTTTATGAGTCACGTGCTGGCTGGTTAGCCTAAGGCATGGTCTAAAACTCTTTATATACGGAGACGTCAATAGGAGAAGTGAATGGGAAATTTACTTAAGGAACCCAAGGTCTCTCGGAGGAGGGCCGGGACTGTCACTGTCCAGAGCAACAGGATCTGTTGGTGCATTTCTTTCACTGTCTATGGTTGAAATCAACGCGGTCACATTGTCCATTTCTTTTACTGTCTATGGGTTTTTACATAGGATCAAGTGTATGCGGGCTGGGCTATGCGATTCTACCTCCTTCACACATTAGCTTACCCAAACCTCCACCTCATCCACTGCCTATGAGCCTGGGCCTATAGCTACATGATCACTATCACCCAGTAAATATAAAAATCTGCGAGGATTTTCTTGTTGTTTAACTATCCGGAAATTGAAACATCCCATAACCATAGACTGACTGAAACTGCAGTTTCATATAGTTTCCTCTAATCCACTAGGGTTGTGCTTAAAGCACCCATATTATGCTCATTTTCAGGTTCATAATTGTATTTTGAGGTTGTACCAGAATAGGTTTACATGGTTTTCATTTTCAAAAAACACCATATTTTTGTTGTACTGCAGATCTTGTTTTCACCCTGTCTTTGGGTCTCTGTTTTAACTACGGAGTAAGAAATCTCACTTGTTTTAGCTACAGAGTTAGACATCTCACTTCTATACTATCTTTGTTGGGAGTTGCACATGTGCAGTAGCTAGGTAAGATCACATCAACTAGATAACTCTTTCTCCAACTTTGGTCAGTACGAGGCAGGATTAGCTGGGAGACTTCTTCTAAATGAGGGCACACTTGTGGAATACCTGCAGAACAGGGACATGGAAGTAGTTCTTTTGTAGGTTATGGTGAACTAGTGTGTTGTAGCAGTGTTTCACCATTGAGAGCGAGCTATAATGCTAGCACTAGCATGTGCTACGGTTAGCCACCTCATCTCGGCTAGTGACGTAGAAAGATGTGCAGACTTTGAACAGCTCACCCGTAGATGAAGTTTTCTGATTGAAGGAAAATCAGAAACCTGTATCTCACTCAAAATAGCGTGGATAGATTTTTTTCCAGGTTTATATGCATGTGGAAGCACCAGAGACACAAAATAACACCACAAATCCCAGAAAAAGTATTTTTTTCATAACATGGGCACATTAATTACGGCATGGATTCTATCAGATGACCACAAAAGATATGTTGCCATACAGGCTATTAATAGAATTTATTATCTCTGCTTGACCATGCGTTGATAACCTATAGCCTACATATTAGCCTAGGCCTATTGAAAAATCCACATAAAATCTGATATTTTAAAAAATCACATTAAGACACTATTATTAAATGTATTTGATAGTAGTAGCCAAACTGAAGCATGTGGTAACATAATCATCAGCAGTGATCTGGCACCCATTGTCCCGACCAATGTTAACCACTAGATGGCGACAAATAGATTTTTTTAAAGTCTTGAAATGTGATGGTGTACTTGATTATTCGGCACACCATCATTACACTGTTGGCTTGCATAACAATCATGACAGCTAAACGGGTTTAAGACGCACAGCAGGTAAGATGAAACAGTGCAGCTTAGCTGACATAACTTCAGCGCTAATGAGACGTATGTTGTTTGTCTCAGTTAGCATTACTAGCAGGCAATAACATTGGGGCCTATTGAGCAGAGTGGCTGAGGAAGCTTGAGGCGATAGCGCCAAAGCGTACAAGCCCTGCTGACAAGTTTGGTGAAATGTAGAAACGAAAGTTGTGTTTTGTGCCATGTATATCCTTTGATGTGAGCGAAAATGTATTGTAAAATACTGCACGTCTAATGCTATGAGGATGCGGTGTCTTTACAGCATTACAGACCAATGTTTGCAGCAATTGCTAGCAGCTAGCTAACTAGCTTCCAACAGGCCTTGGAGGTTTTTCAAGTCGGTACAAGGGAAATAGAGCTTCCGGTCACAGCCTTCAAAGTAAAGCATCTAGTGATGCACTTGTTTCGCCTCATCCAAAAGACTTCTTCACGTCTGATTGACTAGTCGGGAGTTCCGTATATTTAACCTCTGTTGGTTTGTCACCTATGGGTCGTTAGTCACATGAGGGTTAAAGAGTCCCATGGGAGCAGGAACTCCCCACTGAGAGGCGAAATATCTTCAAGAATGTTCTAGTTGCCTTTGCTTATCGCAAAGCACTACAAAGACCTGGATGACTTAAGAACCTTCACAAACATAAGGACTATATTGTTGTTTCGAGAAAAATTATTCGTAATGGTTTCAAATGAACCTAAAAGTTACCCAAAACTATTGCCAAGGAGAGTGGTTTATATTGTATATGGTTACTATTGTTTGTGGCACAGTTGTAGAGGTAGCATTTGTATGTTTGTATGAACAATTTCTATTAATAGTTACAATGGATTGTCTATTCGGTTTGTCATCCTGGCCAGTGTGCTCATGTGTAACGTAAGTGGTGATAAAGCTTTAATTTTGAAGGCACATTCTTCTCTTTTCCTGCATCTCTCCAGCACTTGTTACAAATGTAATGTAGCAGCCTTGACAAGCGCGGCTAGCTCGCTGGCTAGCAAGATACGTAACCCACTTAACCTAAGTGACACAGTGAGTGTGTTTACATATGGGAATAAGTGGTTGTTGGTGTGTGCTTAAGCCGTGACCGATACTTTTCTGCTAGTGTCAGTCTATATTAGCTACTTTGTCAAAACTGTTATCAAACGGTCGACAAATGCTACGTTAGCTAGCGTTAACGTTACGTTTAAGACCAAGTGACTGTTAGTTAACTAGCTAGCTAGCTAATTCGGTCTTGTTGAAGTGAAACGTTAACGCCAAGTAAGGGAAACGCAAGTGTAGTTAATGTTGCAGCTAGAAATGCATAGCTGGTTTCTAACTATTTTGGTTCTGGACACATCAAGTTGTCAACGTAGAATGACATGTATTCGTATTGGGGGGAAAAAAACATTAAAAAAGCGTGCTTGGCTTATGAGTAAAATAGATAAACATCTAAAAGCAGAACATCACTTCAATACATTGTCAATCTCATCTTTCAGAACTTTTTTTACGGTGCTTGCTATCACTTTACACTGTAAAGTGCATTTTGTAGGATACGATCACAGATACAACAGCTGACCCAGTTGCAAAAGTTGACACAATACTGGGAAGAGGCATTGTACTTGCAATAGCTGTGGGACTGAGTGGGATCATACGTCTTAATGTTTTGTAAGGTTGTAAATCATATTCTTAGACCTACAATCCTATATGTTCAACTAGTTAATGAAACCTACTGGAACTAGAATCTTAATCATATTCATAACAAAAGAGCCCCTGAGACCACCTTCATAGAGTTGGGGGAAACTCAGAGCTAGTGTTGTTGACTTCTTCTTGCTGGGGTTCAGTACAAACATGGTTCCAGGAATTGGAGAGAAAAAAAAGTTACTTTTCCACAATAAAATAATAAGTAATCATCCCAATTTTAAAAAGGTAAATTATGGGCGTATGGGTAACTTGGAAGTGTAAATTTAGAACCCTAGTTAAATCTTAGTCACTTGGACTCCTGCAACTTTGCTATATTCTTTTTCTTTGTTGCTATAAAATCACATTGGAAATGCTTTGGACTTTTTATCTTGGTTGTTGTTTTTGTTATGTGTGATTTCACATCCTCCTCTTAATGAATGTATGTTTGATATTTAGCTTGCCAACATTGTCCATTCATCTCTCTATTTCTTTCTTCTTACAGACTCAAGAACTACTCTATGTAAGATGAACACTGAGGACAAGTTGGAGGGAATCCTGCTGAAGTGCAGCAGTCGAGGAATAGATGGAGGAGGCAGAGTTGGGCTGGGCAGCGGAGGAGGACTGGTGGTGATGACACTGGGGGAACGATCACTGGCAAACCACCCTCTGTTGGCTGAGGACGACGACGATGATAAAGATGAAGATGAGGACCTGACTGGAAGCTCGCTGGTTACTCATGACCTGGTCCCTCCCGAGCAGCTTATGATGCAGGAGGAGATGACAAAGAACGGTAGAGGAGAAGGGGAAGAGGAGGGAGGCGAGGTGGGCGTGCATTTCCCCCTAAAACTCACCAATAAGTTGCCTTGCTTGCTACATATGCCAGTGAGTTCATCTCGGTTAAGAAGTAGTTCATGTTTTGATAAGACTATTTGTGTGGGTCCTATGGTTTCCATGTCATTATAGACAGTCCTCCTTTCATGTCATCCTATACAGTGTTTGTTAATAGTACATGAAAACCACCACAGTGATTACATTTTAAAAACAGTGATATAAACCATGTGACACAAATATCACAAGTAGAAAGCCTGTCACCCCACAGAAAATCATTGAAATAACTTTAAATTAAGGATAATCTATTGTGAGGGATCACCTCCCTCCCCCTTGTGTACCTGGTTTCCACTTAGACAAAAAAGCCAAAACCTTCAGAGATAAAGACATTAGCTGAAATGTTTGTGCTTTATAATCTTTTGCATTAAAAAGGAATGAAGATACAGCACATGTGAATTGAAAAGACTATTTTTGTGAGTGTGAACATCGAGGATGACTTAAACAGATCCATGGGATCAGGCTTAGGGCATGTTTAATTCCTGTTTATTCTAACTTGGATGTTATATCCATTGTTTTGGCCATTTTTTCTGTGTGTTAGAAAAGTATTGTACTCACCAAATCATTTGCAAACATAATATGGGAGATCTGCGGATGTTTCCAGGCCAGCTGGAAGATGTGATTTCTCAGAATGTCCTAGGTTATATACGTTTCTTTTTGGTGTATTATGCCTCAGCAGGAGGTAATCCTCAGAGGATGCTTGAACTACATTAACTGGCCTCTTAAATTGTGAAGGAGAAGCTGCTAGTGAGTTCCCCTCACATTGGTTGATTATCCTCTGCCTGGGCTTTTGCACCTGCCTGACCCCGATAAGCTGCTGGATGAGTGGGCGGGCGTTAAAGTAGCTTATGTGTCCTGTTAAATGGCTTTCCTTTCTATGGTCCTACTTTTACAGTTGAGCATCAAGCAGGAACTGAAGCTGTCTGAGACACCGGACCAGATAAAGAAGGACAAAAAAGGAGTTAAGGACCTGATGGTATGCCCCAAGAAGAAAAAAAGGAAGCAGCGTTCACCAGCAAAGGTGCAAATCAATTTTATCTCAGAAATTGACTTTTTTAATGGGCTGACCTGCATGTGTGTGTGAGAGTTTTCCACAGTTACTGAAGAAGGAATTAAATACTAATGTCTTTGTTCCCTTTGCTGTTGTAGATTCTCAACATCAATGATGACGAATCATTGGGCGTACAAAACCCCAAGTGTCATGTCTGTGTTCACTGTAATGCTGCATTCAGAACCAACTACCATCTGCAGAGACATGTCTTCATTCACACTGGTATGAATTACCCATTCACGTTTTAAAAAGGCCATTATATTAATTTCTTACTTTGAAATTGGTTAACTACAGGATGAAAAGAGGGGGAATGTTAAATTAATAAATTGCCTGTAATTTGATATGGAATACAGTATCTTTATTGTATACTGATGTTTATTATTCAAACTCCAGGTGAGAAGCCATTTCAGTGCAGCCAGTGTGATATGCGCTTCATTCAAAAATATCTTCTCCAGAGACATGAAAAGATCCACACTGGTGAGTAAGGAATGAATGTAATCCGTATGCACTAGGTTTTTATTTAGCTTTATTTTAGTCTCAAGTCTTTTTTTCTTTTTTCCTTGTTTGTCTCTTTGTGTAGGTGAAAAGCCTTTTCGCTGTGATGAGTGTGGGATGAGGTTTATCCAGAAATACCACATGGAGAGACACAAGAGGACGCACAGTGGAGAGAAGCCTTACCAATGTGACTACTGTCACCAGGTGAGCTGTTATTATTTGCTAGTAAATTAGTGCACATGGAAACAACAATCAAATTAGGTATTAAAAACTGCATAAAATCTGTTTGGTTTTTATATGTGCCAAACTGCAGAATGAAATCAGAACGCAGAGTGTGTACTGATGATATTCTAGCCAAAGTCTCTGTATAGTTTAACCCAGTATTCATATGAGTGGCAAAGAAAAATAAAGACACAACAATGAGATTGTCTGTATCGCCTCACCTAAGGTTCATCACTACATTAAAATATATATATTTTGTCTTCCATGCACAGTACTTCTCCAGAACAGACCGGGTTTTAAAGCACAGACGAATGTGTCACGAGAACAGAGAGAGAAAGGCCAACAAGGCAGCTGGTAGAGTTGGGCCTTTGCATGAAGCAGATTCTCTGGGCCTCCCCTTTCTTGCCAAAGAGTGTTCACTGCCTAAGAAAAAGCGGCAAAAGTGTACAGACAAGCGTTCAGGTGCTTCCACTGCTGCCCAGACAGATGGGTACACTGTCGCTGTTGTCGAAACGGAAGAGAAGGAGGAGCAGAGACAGAATAAAATTGAAGGTCTACCTCTCTTTGCTGTGTCCTCCAAAGTCAAACATGAGTATGTTATTGCAGACTACTCTGTGGAACTTCCTGAAGAAACGGCTAGCCAACACCAAGAAGGAGAAGTGTCAACAGAAGACACAACTCCTCCCAAACTTGTCTTAAAGAAAGTCCCCAAGAGGAGTCTTAAACAGTCCAGTGAACAAACTCCTCCCTGCCTGTCCACTTTGTCTTCCTTTGAAGAAAATACCAAGGTCACACAGTACACCTTTGAAATTGTAGACAAGCAAGGCCTTTTAGAAGTGGAAAGCAACACTGATCTTGAGTCCGTTGAAACTCTTCAAGGAGGACCAGCAAAGCCAGCAGCCGGCAGCACAAACTATGACGATGCCATGCAGTTTCTCAAAAAGAAACGTTATCTTCAGGCTGCAATTGCCAACAACAGTCGGGATTACGGTCTGAACTCAAGCAGCATTTCTTCTCAGCCGCCTGTTACGCAAACTGTAGTGTCAGCCGTGATTGAGGAGACTGTCCCTGCCACCATTCTGGAGCCCCAGCCCATCAACACAGATATTAAAGCCGCACATGACAAGAGTGTGTTGCCAGATGAGGTTCTTCAGACGCTGTTGGACCATTACTCCAACAAAGCCAATGGGCAATCAGACATTTCCTTCAGCGTGGCTGACACAGAGGTGACATCAAGCATATCCATTAATTCCTCTGATGTTTCAGACAGCAGCCCTGTGGAGAGCCTCGGAGCCTCTACCGCCCAGGCTCAGCCAGCCACTGAGAAGGTCAGTCTCTTACAGGAATACTCCAAGTTTCTCCAGCAAGCACTGGAGAGGACCAGCCAGAACGACAGCTACCTGACCAGCCAGAGCCTCAGCTTGGTCTCCGAAAACCCAACCTTAGCTGGACAACCTCTGTTCTCCACCGAGAAACCGTTCCCTTCCCCCAGCAGGTTCAAATCAGGGATGAGCTCTCCGCTAAGGTCCACTTTAGAGAAACCTCACTTTGGATTACTGGTCGGGGACTCCCAGCACTCATTTTCATTTTCAGGTGATGAGACCACCCCTCCCTCCGCCGTGTCCCCAGCTGAGGAGGACTTTCTGGAGCAGGTCTCACCCTCCAAAAAGACAGACACTTCACAAGGCATACTGCAGACATTTCAAATTAGCTCCTTTGATCAGAACTTCAAAACTCATTTCCAGACTTCAAGATCTGGATCCTCCTCACAGTTTACTGTTGCCAATGGACAATTAAGTCTTCGAGGACACAGCACAGACTTCTCAGAGTTCCCCCTAGTCAGAGTTACTGAGACCAGGTCTCAACTGAACTCCTCCCCTGATGTTACATCCAGTGAAACTTTTGGCTGAACGGATGGGTAGAGAATTAATTTTCTGTTCATAATTTCAGCGGCACTTTATCTCATGTCACTTGTTTTGCCAGAACAAGTCCCACTGCAGCCATGTGCTCTTTCTCTAAGCATTTTGTTATAAAACATATTATTGTTTTGTTTTTGTTAGGTGCAACCTCCTAAAATGGAAAGAATGGAAATTGATAAATCATAATTAGCATTTCCCCTTTTAAAAGAAAAAAATTAATTGTAATTGCGCATGGGTATATTTCCTGCTCGAGAATGTACATTGAGAGATTAGGCGACCAAAGTGTAATGCTAGAGATATGGGGAAATATTTCCTCATGCCATTGCCACCAAATTTTAATGTTTTGTCAATCAGTTTGCCTTGCACAAAAAATGATCAAGTCACTATTGCTGCTTAATGCAATATTTCCACTTACTAAAACGTAGGCCCTATTTATAACCACCTTGCTCTTACTGTAGATACATCCCCTTGCTGTTTATCTGGTTATATTTAAGTCCACTCCTAGAACCTAGTTATTCCAGCTGTGTAACTCCTGGTAAATTGTCTACTGACACTGACACCATGATTACAACTGATTCTTCACTTTATAATGAAGTCACTTTACTGTCACCTGAGACGGGTGTGTCCACATGATGTGTGATGAATGCTTTACAGGAAAGATGCAACCGATTGTATTCATCTCAAATGGAATCTAGTGTATTTTCCATTTACAGCTTGGGCCTAGTTTGGTTGGTGTGATGGCCAAAAACAAGGAATTATAGTTCTCATTCAAAGTAAATGAATTCATTCATCATTTTATTCCCTTTGTGCCTAAATTTCTCGGCACAGCTGTTTGTGATTAGTGCAGATTAGGCAGTGTAATAACCCCACCCGCTCGCCCCGTACCCCTGCTTTAAAAAAAGAAAAAGATTTAGGAATCAAAAAGCTGCATTCATTTAATGGTTGCCAGGTCAATTTTTATTTTTCCTTCAGCAGTATAAGTTAGTTGTAATGAAATTACTTAAGAAGATTGTGCTTAACCTTTGCACAATTTGCACACTTTTTCACTACAGGGAATGTAGTATGTACTTTCAGATTAGGGTTATTTGAAATTACAGATAATGCTTGTTGCTTTTGTCACTTATAATGGACAGTAGCTCTTAGTGCTGCAGTTTTCTAGTACTTTGATTGTTCTTGGAAGATGCACAGGTTTTGGGGAAACAACAATGGGATTAGGCCACCTTGTATTGATTGAAACTCAAAGTTTCATTAAGGCTATCAAGGCTATATTAGGAAAAACAGGACAAATGGAAAGTAGGTATTTTCCAGTTTTATCAGTTCTGCATCTGTACCTTTCTTTTTTTTCTTTTTTATTCCAGGCTTTCCTTTACTTATTCCTGTATATGTATTGTTTTTTTCTTAGTTAGTGTTCTGATGCTAGGGCTGCACAATTATGGCCAAAAGGATAATCACGATTATTTTGATCAATATTGAGATCACGATTAATTATCAAGGTTATTTGTTAATTTGAACCAAAACAAATTTTATTGTCACATAGGCTATTTATAACTGCTTTCACATCCATGTTGTGCTACATTCCTCTTTTGTTGAAGTTGTTATACATACTTACAGCTGCAACACATGTAAATGAAAATTATCTGAAATAAATAGCCTAGGATATATATAAAAAAATAAAAATAAAAAAAAATGTGTCTCTGAGAAAACTCCTTCACTTGTTTTCAACAATAAGTGATTAAAAGAGCCAGAGAGAGAGAGAGAGGGCGATGGACGTATGCTACTCACAGAGTGACAGCTGACTCATTGTGAACGGGTCCAGCACGGGTCAAATGGCGGGTCAGCGGAGTTACACACCCGGTGTGTATGAAATGTCTGTATCGTCAATGCGCCGCATTTTTATGAACTATGATATTCTGGCCAATGGTCACATCTCTCGACCGGTCCAGCAGGCTCCGTCTCACACGCTATTACTCCACGGACTGAAATGAGTTGCATTCAATAACTTCTTCTGTGTTTTAACAGAGTTACCAGCGGAAACACTGGTACAAATACAGGTTTGCCTCTCATACATGTAAACTGGTAAACCTTTTGACCGATGTATGACTGCTATCTGTTGTGGAATTTTCCTCCCGTCACTCTGTCCTCTGTGACTGTCTACATCTAGAAACTAAGCTGCGCAGTTCAGGGAACAACTCTGACTGGCTCATGGTCAGACAGTGGTTTACGGAGCGGTAGATTGGCTTTGCAAATAAACCTGGAGTGTTATATGAACAAAATGACGCATTTAAAATATCGCTCAATCACACAAATTTGATCGTGGGAAGCCAAAATCGTGATTGTGATTAAAATTCGATTAATTGTGCGGCCCTAGCTGATGCTACTATTTCTACTTGCACAATAACAACAAACACATAAGCTATCAACCTATTCAGTCTGTAATATGTTGAGATCTGGGAGCTTTATTTAATTTTGCCCATCATATTGTTTGTATCAAGAAATAGCACAGAGTTTAATTTTAAAACTATTATCTGTTGGAAGGACATAGCATTTTCATTGACTGTGCTGCAGTGTGTGTGTGTGTGTGTGTGTGTGTGTGGTGTGTGTGTGGTGTGTGTTGTATTGTGTTTTGTGGCATGTGTGTTTGTGTGTGATGTGTGTTGTGTGTGTGGTGGTGTGGTGTTGTATATGTGTGTGTGGTCATGGTTGGTCGTGTGTGTGTGTGGTGTGTGTGTTGTGTTTTGTGACTCATTGTGTGGAATGTGTGAGCTTGTGTGTAGGTGTTGGGATCGGTGAAGTACAGAATCATTTCAGAATCTGTAGTTTTATCTTATCAACCAGTAGATACACCACTCAGACCTGTAAAAGAAATATGATGAAATAGCATCTGTATTTCCCTGTTATGGATGAATGTATGTGTGATTGGCATAGGGCTATTGTGTAAAACACTGTTTTTATATGCACCATCACATTAGGTTTGAGAATTGATGTTAAGCTCCCTCTTGTTATAATTCTGCGGACAATCAGGGACAGACAGCACCCACATTAATCATCGAATGCTTTATTTTTTCCTCATCAAACATTCCCACTAGAATGTACAGAAGATACCCTGCTGTAAATACATTGTATATTTTTATGTTCTGAGAAGTACTGTTGGATCTTTGTGTCAATAGAGAGACGAGGCTTGTGCAAGAGACACTTTTTGTCAGTGGAAGGCACATGGATTGGTTTTCCAGCATTTATTACATTCAACAATGAATCCATTTCTATTGTTGACACAATGCGGCTTTCTGAGGTTTGTATATATCTCACCACTGTTATCTGAAGAGAATTAACACTTTTGCAGTTTTATTGATGAATGGTTAAAGTGAATTTTGATTTTTTTTTTGTATAATGCAGTTGATTGTGCATTATGATGGGATTTACTGTAGCTGTTGGTAATGAAAAGCCCTCCACCCCCAGAAAATGTTCACTTGGTTTTAAAGTAATACTCCACCTGAAATCAGTCATTGTTTTTAGCATTATGTATTTAATCTCAATAGCTGTGGTCAGCTTGAATTCTTGTCGGGTTAAAGTAGCTTTTGGGTGGAGTACAACTTAAGAAATAAGTGTTGTGGTTGAAATAATTCACTAGCTACCCGTTTCATTGTAAGCAGTTATTGAAAGCACAGTGTGGAGGAGTTATTCTGCTTTGGTAAACGGTATCCCATGAATTGTTCATGGAGAAGTTTTAATTCAATTAAGCAATTTAAAATGATGGATATTCATGAATTATATTAGCAGTACTATGGTATTGTTTTCCTTTTTAAATAACTGTTGTCTGTAACCTGGCCTTAAGTGTCCTTGTATAAGCTAGAGAAAAAAAAAAAAGTTTTGTGTAAAAAGATCTGAATTATTGAATTTTTTGATAAAAACTATTTTTGAAACGTCATTTATGGCACTGATATGTACAGTATATCATATGCAGTTACTGTTGCTACCCTCATTTATCTCTGTACAAGTCGTTTGTGTCAAGATCTTTCAATTGCCGATGGGAATCTACTTTGACTTTGGCATTTTCATACTTTTAAAGAACTTGACGAGGAAGCCCTACTGCTCCACTGTAAGGTTGCTCTTAAGTTAGACAGTAAGGTTTATTTGCATGGTCTCTAACTTGTTGGGTCGAGTGAACTTGTTTTATGAATAATGTGCAGCTTTAATTGTAGCTGATTAATTTCAGTCAAGTAACCCATATGATTAGATTTTTTGCAATATATTATGATTTGTAAACGATCTGATTACATTGTTGTTTTGATTGTTGTGTGTCATGTCCCTTATAAATAAAATAATCCACAGTATTTTACCTTGAATTGTTTTTTGCCATTCAGTTGCTAGTGCTATTCACAATGTCATTTACAATTTATACTTGGTCTGTGGTCTAATAAGTCCATTTCTTGGTCACATGAGTTTATGGTGGTCCATAGCAAAAATGGGGGAAACTGTAGGGCTGCATTTTTTTTTATTAACAATTTATCAATTTTTTTTCCCTGGGAAATGTCGAAATGTCAGGACATTGGAAAGACGTTTATCACAGTTTCCCAGAGTACAACATGAAGTCTTTAAATGTCAGATTTTGTCTAACCAACAGTCCCAAACCCAAAGATATTTATCTAAAAACTGATATAAAATACAGAAAAAGAGAAAAGCAAATGCTCACATAGGAGAAGGTGGAGATAGAGAGTGGTTGGTGCAGTAAAAACCCCAGCTTTGCTGCCTGTTACATCCAATGACATTATTTTAAATCACTTTGTAGATATATTCTCTGATGTGTACAAACCCGATTCCAAAAAAAGTTGGGACACTGTACAAATTGTGAGTAAAAAAGGAATGGAAAGATTTACAAATCTCATAAACTCATATTTTATTCACAATATAATATAGATAACATATCAAATCTTGAAAGTGAGACATTTTAAAATGTCATGCTAAATATTGGCTTATTTTGGATTTCATGAGAGCTACACATTCCAAAAAAGTTGGGACAGGTAGCAATAAGAGGCCGGAAACGTTCAAATGCGGGAGGACCAATTTGCAACTCATTAGGTCAATTGGCAACATGATTGGGTATAAAGTGGCAGTGTCTCTCAGAAGTCAAGATGGGCAGAGGATCCCCAAGTCCCCTAATGCTGCGGCAAAAAATAGTGGACCAATATCAGAAAGGAGTTTCTCAGAGAAAAATTGCAAAGAGTTTGAAGTTATCATCATCTACAGTGCATAATATCATCCAAAGATTCAGAGAATCTGGAACAATCTCTGTGCGTAAGGGTTAAGGCCAGAAAACCATACTGGATGCCTGTGATCTTTGGGCCTTTAGACGGCCCTGCACCACATACGGGAATGCTACTGTAATGAAATCACAACATGGGCCCAGGAATACTTCCAGAAAACATTGTCGGTGAACACAATCCACCGTGCCATTCACCATTGCCGGCTAAAACTCTATAGGTCTAAAAAAGGAGCCGTATCTAAACAGGATCCAGGCGCGCAGGCGTTTTCTCTGGGCCAAGGCTTATTTAAAATGGACTGTGGCAAAGTTGAAAACTGTTCTGTGGTCAGACAAATCAAAATTTGAAGTTTGTCTTGGAAAACTGGGACGCCATGTCATCCGGACTAAAGTGGACAAGGGCAACCCAAGTTGTTATCAGCGCTCAGATCAGAAGTCTGCATGTCTGATGGTATGGGGTTGCATGGGTGCGTGTGGCATGGGCAGCTTACACATCTGGAAAGGCACCATCAACGCTGAAAGGTATGTCCAAGTTCTAGAACAACGCCAGACAATGCCAGACCACATACTGCATCAATTACAACATCATGGCTGAGTAGGAGAAGGATTCGGGTACTGAAATGGCCAGCCTGCAGTCCAGATCTTTCACCTGTAGAAAACATTTTGCGTATCATAAAGAGGAAGATGCAACAAAGAAGACCTAATTGAGCAACTAGAAGCCTGTGTTAGAAGAGAATGGGACAACGTTCCTATTCCTAAACTTGAGCAACTTGTCTCCTCAGTCTCCAGATGTTAGCAGACTGTTATAAAAAGAAGAGGGGATGCCACATAGTGGTAACCATGGCCTTGTCCCAACTTTTTTGAGATGTGTTGATGCCGTGAAATTTGAAGTCAACTTATTTTTCCCTTAAAATGATAGATTTTCTCAGTTTCAACATTTGATATGTCATCTATGTTGTATTCTGAATAAACTATTGAAATTTTAAACTTCCACATCATTGCATTTTGTTTTTATTCACAATGTGTACAGTGTCCCAACTTTTTTGGAATCGGGTTTGTACAATCCTAACAAATACACAGTTATTTGTAACTGTTCACTGGCAGAAATAGTCAGAAACATCCTAATGCAGGCCTGGCCGCTATCAGCCTTATATGTCCCCAAAAACAGTCTCCTTTGAGTGGTACATGCCCTTTTCAGCTTTAATCATTAGTCAACATTGCTTAGGCTTTGCCAAAACTAACACAGGATCCTTGTCCAAAGCAGCAACACACCCACTGTCTAATGTTACCTGCGGGCTGCTGACGTTGTCATAACAGCTGGGAGTCCTGTTCATACGGACTGAAGTCTTTTCTGAGGCACAATGGAACAATGAACTGATTTGTCTTTTTTTCTCTAAATGATATGGGACTCAGCGAAAGGTAGGTAACTAGCCAACTGTTGAGTTTAGCTGAGACGCTCCATGAATGGAGATGGCATCACGCCAAACACTGTTTAAAAAGGTAGCATCGCGATGGCTTGTCAAATTTGATTTAAGACCTTTTCAGAATGAGGTGCCTCTCAATAGGCCTTTATGGTATATATTTGTATAAACATTTAAAATGACAGACGTTTTGTTTCACCCTTCTGTCACAAACGTTAATTTAGCCTTGCCTACTTTTGTTGGCAAATCAACTCAGTAAAACACGTAAGATTTATTAAGATGCCGTTTTGCGGCTCATTTAAGTGTGAATTCCAGTAACTCGAGCATATCGCCACCATTAACTTTAAATTGAAAAGTTTGTTAATTAGGTCTGGCTTCGACGGTCTTTAAATGACAATTGCAACATGTGTTTAAACAGAGTTCCGAGGGTTGATGTAGCTTAAAAGTGAGGTAAAACTGTTGTGAACGTCTGTTCACCGCTTTTTGATGCCAATGTTCTAACTTCTGTAAACTTCCAGACTATTCCAGAGCTAATATTTTAGCTAGTAGTTACACTGGCCTGGCGCTGGACTCATTACAGAGTCGATTCAGCTGCAGCGTCCGGAGCACACCCTGCTGTATCCGGGTGTCCTCGTGCGGTTCCTGTTTAACCGGGACATGCGGGGCCAATACTGTCAAGTTTCAACACAAACTCATCTAGGCTCCTTAACTAATGTGGTCACGTCAAACGCCTAAGCTGAATTTCTGTATGTTGTAGTTTCCCATTCATGATTAATTTCAAATAGGCCCACCTGTAGAAGAGTAACACAACTGTTTCACACCTGTAGTTGCAATGGAAACCCTGCCAATAGGTTGGACTTTGCAAACCTGTGACCAGCAGGAGGGTGACAGGGCAGGACTCATGAAGGGGGGAGTCACTGACAACAACTCAAACACACACGTCCATGATCTGTTTCATGAAGATGCACAGGTATGGTGTTTGCACCTCAAAACGAATGTGATCATGTCAATGTTGAAATCTCAGCTCTCAGTGTTTCTGCTCTAACTGTTGTGTGTCCTTTGGTCAGGGCTTCCAGCTGTCCAGCCAGCCATGGTGGAGGATCAAAATGTTTGTGTGGGAGCCGGTGCTCTTCGGTACCTGGGATGGAGTTTTCACCACCTGTATGATCAATATCTTCGGTGTGGTGCTATTCCTATTTACCGGCTACCTGGTGGTTAGTATGACTATACGGTGTTGCTCTCTCTACCTCGATTTCCCTTTTCTTTTACATGTAATTCTAGTAAATATTAGAAAACAATGATAAAAAGACTGCACTCATTAATAGACAAGCAAGACATACAGTAAAAGGAATTCGGTTTATTGAAGAGGAAAAAATGACAAAACGGAATGAAATTAATCTAAATCCTAATCACAAACTATGTGTCAGTGTATGCTGAAAGTCATTGTTTTCCTAGAACTTTATATATTGATGAAGCAAAATGCTGTAAAAAAAACTTTGGCCTAAGGTTCAAATGACTGTCGAATTGGTATGTTGAGAATTTTTGTCAACTGTAGCATCCCATAATTTCCTTCCTTTACTATGTTATATTTTAAAAACAAAAAAAAGATCTACCCCAAGATACAATCATTCACTATGCTCCTATTTTAATGGGCTCCCCAAACTGATTGCCCCTACTAATACATATTGGATTTTGCATTTGTGTATTTATCATTTCAGTTAGTTGAAATCTGTTGAAGTGCATATATAGTGAAAAGTGTGCTTGAACGGTGTATTTAAATGTAGTTAGAGCAAAGAAATAATTACTTTCCTAAACAGAAATTTCCACTGTTGGAGTGTTGGAGGTTCCCACTGGGACTCCTGTCTCATGGTTGTTAATATAGTGTGGAGCGTTTACAGTAAGCTGAGGCTACATGATCTACATCAGACAGTGTGTAGACTCATTCATGAAATGTCTTGTGACAAGTGATGTTGGAGATTGTTGCTTTATATATGGATTATTTAAAACATCCATGGAAGGCTGGTTTTAGGACTCAGTGTGCCGATGAATTACATGGAAAAGACTGTATATTATTGTAAAGTTTCGTAATATCTAGACTCATGTCTGTGTGCTTTAGCTCCATCTAGCTCTGTTGAAGCTTTTTTTTTATTTTTAGCTGCAACCATCATTAAATAAGTATGTCTTACACTGTCAGTGGATCCCTAACAAGTTAATGTGCATGTGTCATCACGGGACACAGCTCCAAAGACTCTGCGATCTTAATTGCTACATTCATTTGGATTTAATGTGCCAGCTAAAACATGTAAGGCAAGGCAACGCAAGGCAGCTTTATTTGTATAGCACATTTTCAGCAACGGAGCAATTTAAAGTGCTTTAAAGAGCAGTTAAAAGCAATTTAAAAACTAAGAAAATACGAGAATAAAAGTGACAGTGCAGTAAAAGAAATTAACAATTATTTAAAGACAGACAATATCAAAATCAAGGTCTTCAGCTTTGATGTAGGGGGGTTCATAGTGTAGTAGCAGAAATGTATTTTGGCCTTAAACCGTTGATGTGATGTTAAAGTAAGAATGAGTTGCATCTTACCATCAATTACTTGCTACCTTATTACTCATTGTACAAAAGTAAAGAGTTTATGTTTTCAAACGTGTATTCTTGTCCTTAGTTTTTCTTAATACTAATGCTGAAATAAAATTATGGGGATTTGAAGTAGATAATAGTGCGAGAAAGTAAAAAAATGCATGATAGGCGTAAACTATTTCTCCCAGTTTTCTCCTAGATAAGACTATGACTATTAAACATATTGGACGACAGTTTGAACACAAAGTAAAACTAAAAGGTTGAAAATGTCTTTAAGATACCAAGACAAACAAAGGAAAGAAAAATGTGCAGACATATAAACCATATCAATATTGGAGAAAAAGCTACAAGCAGGGTGTATAGTGCGCAGTGAATTACATACAAAGCCTACAGTAAATGTATAGTCTAGAAAATGTAAACATGCAGATATGTTCAGTACAAGCTGTACATCACTAAAAGTGTATTCAACTTGAAGATATTGATGATTTACATGCTAGAGATGTACATATGCAGTAGTATGTGCATAGATGACTCAGTATTTTGTGTCATCTTGTCTCCTATCGTCATCCAGGGGAACACGGGCGTGCTGCTTGGGATGTTTCTGGTCTCCGTGGTTGTGCTGGTTGCTTTAGTGACGGTGATGTCGGGGATTGGAGTGTGTGAGCACTGCGGTGTTGGAAGTGGAGGAATCTACTCCATGATCTCCACCGTCCTGGGTGGCAGGGTCGGGGGCACTGTTGGCCTCCTTTATGTGTTTGGGCAAGTGAGTCATAAATCCAGATGTTCTGTTAGAATTGAGTGTCTGTCTGTGAAGGATCCACACATGTTCTCATGTTTTGTCCCCTTTCATGTTGCCTCCCACCTTGCAGTGCGTAGCTGGAGCCATGTACATCACAGGTTTCTCTGAGTCAGTGGCGGAGCTGCTGGGTCTACAGAACCAGTGGGCGGTGCGCAGCATGTCGGCGGTGGTGCTACTGGCACTGCTTGGAATTAACCTGGCCGGTGTCAAGTGGATTGTCCGACTGCAGCTGCTACTACTAGCTGTGCTGGCCATCTCCACGCTGGACTTTGTCATCGGCACCTTCACGCACCTTGACCCAGGTAGGGCTAGGGGTTATGAATATAGATATATGAAGGGAGAAGGTAACAGGGATCATGGGAAGGTTTAAATCAGTACTGATGTTTTGTCTTCTAATACTCTGTATGGGTATTTTCAAGCCAAAATAATCCTCAAACTATTATATTATTATATTATTATATACTATCATATTAATGTCAAAGCCTCTGAAGCAGCATTTAGCCAGATTACAATTCTTTAGGCAGACACTCGTATTCAGAACCACTTCCAGGAAATTTAAACAGGAAAATAAGCATGCATGCCTCAATCGTCAACTGAGTGAGTAACCCCAATTTTTTTTTTTTAAAGATGGCCAGATTTGATAAAGAATTACAATAAAAGTGACATACAAATGCACTGATCTATAACAATTTTTATTTTCATTGTCACAATTATCTTTTTTTTTTTAAATGGCAATGTATCCAAATGAATGCCACTCAGACGTAAACAAAAACAGTTCTGACTTATTTTTACATCTGTAGTTGGATAACCAAACCTACTGTATGGAATACCTTAAACTTAAAGTTGATAAATATCCTAACCTCAACTTCATTTTTAACATGACTTATTATGAGTATTGCAAAGTTTGTTAACATTTAAGCTATCAACAAATGGCTCTTGTCCTTCACAAACTGAGGCTGAAATCTGGCCGCGGGCCGTGATTGGCCCCTAGGTCAAACTTTGGACATGCCTGGAGTAGCCAAACATCAAGGATATCATTTGTGTGTGTGTGTGTGTGTGTGTGTGTGTGTGTGTGTGTGTGTGTGTGTGTGTGTGTGTGTGTGTGTGTTGTGTGTGTGTGTGTGTGTGTGTGTGTGTGTGTGTGTGTGTGTGTGTGTGTGTGTGTGTGTGTGGTGTGTGTGTGTGTGTGTGTGTGTGTGTGTGTGTGTGTGTGTGTGTGTGTGTGCTGGATGAGCAGCTGTTAGTCAGGGACAGATGGGTTTTAACTGTGTTTGCAAATGGTGGTGGGGGGGGAAGAAAACGTGTCTCCTTGTTGACTTTGACTGACTTTGGAAGTCAGATCATCTGATCATGGCATGGTCAGGATGGAGAAGGTAGAGGGCTAGCAGGTTGTAGCAGCACATGACCAAGAGAAAAACAGACAACCAATTTCATCACAACTGACAATTTGACCTGTTGCATTACAGGTGTAACAAAAATATACGAAGGTTGTGTTCCAAGTCAGATTTTTAGCTCATTTTGTTACTAGTTTCCACAGCATTCCTACTGGTTGATAAAAATGTAGTTATGTCGGGGAGGAGTGTGTGAAATTAAGTTTGGCCTCCAAAGTTTTGGGAACCGCTGACTGTTGACTTCAGTGGTGAATGTCTGTGACCTGTTCAGGCCAGTAGGTGTAGCTGTAGTATCACTTATTATTGTCAGCATTAGTCTAGAATTCTACTGAGACTAGATCGCTACAGTTGACTTCTTCATGAGGTTTGTCTCTGAGCAAAAACCTTTTTGATACAAATTTTACCCAGTTTTGTCATAAGTTCTCCAATAAGACATTTATTTTTCCTCAGTGGCTGGTTGGTTTAGTTAGAACCATTTCATGTGCTGTTTTCATGTGACTAACCCTAACCCTTAAGCCAAGTCTGAGACTGGCAGTGGGTTTATTCTGAAGATTTTTTTTTCTTTTCTTTTGTGGTGAGGAAATGTTGCCTTTTTTGAGTCGTTTGTATTCTTTTGCTTGCCGTCAGGAAGTCCTTCCCAACATTTCCTGTTCTCACTGATTATCAACGTCCTGTCCAGTAGGAAGAGAAAAGTGTTCCAAGTCTTTATGTGAATAGGACATTATAAGCACAAAACAGAAGACAAAAAACGAACATGTAGTGCACACTATATAAATACACACATAAACAATATGCAATATATTACATAGTAAACAATCCCATTTTTTGCTTTTTTCCCAGCAAACTACAAGGAACTCAGTGTACCATTTCGTCTGTGCGCAGTGGTTAGTTTAAGCAGGATTAAGCTTTAAAACTTAAGTGTACAAAGCAAAAACAGATTCTGATCCTACCCCTAACCTGTACTTGTCCACCACTTCCAACCTCCAGCTTTCTTTATGTTACAGTAGGCAGAGGCCACTTTGCAGTCCTGAAGAATTGTGGGAGAACCAGCCATAATGGCCACACCAGGTTTTTCCAATTAAGAGCTTCTGTGTATGCTGTGATGACCTCGTGGTTGGCAGAGAACCAGCAGGTCCATTAGCTAGTGACATAGCCCAGATTAGCCTGAACTCACTAAGGCACATCTTGAAGGGAAAAAGCCATCACCAAAATCATGTGGTCACAGTTTGATAACACTTCCCTTATGTACACTTTCAGACACCATGGTGCATCACTGCCGTAACTAAAGTGATGTACTATATCAAAACTATAATGGGATATTGGACATCAAATTGTCAGTAATTCATGATCTGAAATGGTAGAATGGTAGAAGTGAATGTTTAGTAATTTAATAGATAAATTGTTTCAGATATTATTTAAGCAAAAAGGCCAAATACTCTCTGGTTCCAGCTTCTCAAACTTGAGCATTTGCTGCGTGTTTCTGTTTTACATCTTATCATAACATATCAACTGAATATGTTTAGGTGTTGGGGTTGTGTCAGACAAAATTAAGATGTTTTGAGATGTCTCTTTGTTGTCTGGGAAACTGAGCATATTTTTGTTTTTTTTTTACATTTCATAGACCCGATTAATCAAGAAAATAATCGTCCAATTAATCAGTAGTCGTAAGTTGCAGTCCGTGATGTGTTTATTGCAAAGATGAAAATTCAAGAACCAGTATGTAATATGTATCACTATCCTAAGTTTTAACGATGAGATTCTCCTAAATTTTTAATTCAGTTTCAGGGAATGTTAAACTCTAAGAACAAAGGGGAAAAACTGACTTCCCGGGGGTTTGGTACAAATCAAACCGTGAAGGGCATCAACAGCTAAAATCCAAAAAGGATTTGGTATTTATTTGTGTTGGCCTGTTATGTCATCTGTTCATCTTAGTACACTCTCAGCCATCTATCTAAATGTGTACATGTCATGCTGACAACTCTGTGTTGGTATCATGAGCAGAAGGACTTCTATTAACAGTAGTTGTTGACCTCTACTATTATATATGCACATGACCTATCACCTGACAGGCTCGGCTTCCCAATTTCCCCCGCATTGAGGATCTTAAGTGCTGTGACATTTGGAATTTAAAAGCTGCGTAGCAACAAAATGAAAGACACCTCAGACATGTGCTTTATCATCCCTGATGGGAGGACGATTCCTTTCCCAATTGTTGTCTTTGTGTATTCAATTATTTAGTTTGGTCAGTAACATTGACAACATATTGTCTCTACAGCCAAACAAGTCAACCGCAAAGCAATCCGATTGTGGCGCACAAATGAAATACAATCTGACATGCTTACCCAGCCCCTTCAGTGGATGCCTATTCCCCACAGAACAGGAAGCTATAATGTGCTGGTCTGGGCTTTAGGGTGTTAACCAAACTCACCCACATTTTTGGAAAATGACAAGGAGAAAAGAACGGAACTGAGATCTGAGGCCTGCTGTTACTCCTGAGACCGCTACATCATCTCTCCCTGTGATCCACACTATAATATATAATTCCCAATCATCCTGGTGGGACCTGCCCCACCTCTGTAACATCACAGCCTGCCCTGTTCTCCATGGAAAGCAGTTTATACTGGTTAGTGTGGGAGAGTAAGAGGTCGGCCGGACAGAGGGAGAGGCCTCAGACACTCATGTAATCTGACTACACATTCCAGTTTCTATCAGAGGAATGCAGAGTTCAAAAAAGAGCCCCACTCTACCTATACACTTGTTCTTTAGACAATATAATGCTGTAACATGAGTGCTTTCACCATAGCATTATCTGACAGCTTGTTTGCTCTGTAGGCCTTCATAAAACAATGTTTTTTTCTTTTGCCCATATCACTTTACAGTTGATTTCAACCAGTCATGATATTTAAAGATAATATACTCAACAAGACTAGGCCTACGTGTCCAAAGGGAGTGTCATTTCCATACTTCCCATTTCTTGTCTACCTAAGCAGCTGCGCAATTAATTATAGTGGAGAGTTTTGACAAATGTGGCCTCAAGTTGCCCAGTGAGGCTGTATTTTGGCACAGCAGTGCTTTGAACAACAGGCCCATATCTGCATGCTAGCACGCTAAAAATTACATTTTGACATGCTGATGTTTAGCAGGTATACTGTTTGTGTTTCATCGAATTACAATAACTGACATACAAAAAAATGAAACCGTCATCTTTAGTCTGCTGTGTGCACTGTACTCAAAGGCAACTAGGGCCCAGCATTTTTTGCCTTGGGGGCTCCCAATTACGTAAATCTTACTATGCCTTTTATATAGGAGCATGGTATGGGGAATGTGAATATGCAGTTCCACCAGAAAATAGACAACTTATACAAACATTCTACACAAAAGACACATTTGTTTGTTTCAGTGTATTCAAGCAATGAATTTGTGTTCATAGAAATAGCTATCGAACAACCTCCAGTTGAACGCTCAGAGGGTCATCCATGGTTGGATGCTGGAGTGTGTGTTGTAATATGGGTGGGGAGCCCATGGTGCAGACATAGACACTGACTGCCCTGGATCTGGTTGTGATTGTTTGGACAGAGGGCGGTCTCACAGGGTCACAGAGTGAACAAGAGTTTGGGCACCTAGTCCTATTTGAGGTCAGTTCCCTTAAATTCCTATCCTGGAGAACATGTGCATATGGAGTAACTGTCTAAAACAAAAGGAAATAAATGAGCATTCTCACTCACACTCTCTCTCTCTCTCTCTCTCTCTCTCTCTCGTGTTCTGTTTTCTCTCACTCTCTGTCTCCCTCTCTCGCTCACTCTCATTCTTTCTCTCATACTTGGAAGCTGCTGAGCTTCTGAAAAGGGTGGCGACTTCCTTTTGGATAAACATGTCATTAATCTGAGAAAACACATTCTTTCCCATCGCAAGATAACCAAGGGGGAAATGTCCGGTGTTGTAACACAGGCCTGCCCTTCAGACTGTGGTTTAAATAACCCCCACCAGTGCAGAACAATCTCTCCCCCTGCGTGTTCAACAAATTGACCTTCCTGAACTAACCTGTCCTGATTTTAGACATACTTTTAAAGTGACTCGCTACCCATTGTTGTCATTTATTTTGATCTAAAAAGAAAGATGTAGCAGATTCATGGAATCCCAGTTCAGGTAGTACTGTAATAAATTTGGATTATAAAAAGTTAAATGGGAAATTTTTTTTGGCAACCAGCATCCTTGAGTCATGTACCAGTTGTTACAGCTTCCAATTTTGTTTCAAGTAGGACTGAACTTTTACTGATAAAATGCTATATTTTCCAAACCTGTGGTATATATTGGTGTCATATAACACCTGGGGTTTGGTAATGTAGGTCTTTTATGGGAAAGTCCCGTGGTGCAGATGTGATGTGTTTACATTTCCAGTTAGTCTCAACTTTTCCAGGAAATGCAGTGCAAAACTTTACCAATAATCATCTCGCAAGAAAGAAAATAAAGGCAAATGAAAAACATCACAATAATGAAAACATGTCAAACACTTATTTAACATGACACAATGTCCTCTGTCAGACATGTGACAGGTTTGCACTGCTGATACTATTACTTTAGACTCTTTACTCAATGAAGACATGCTGGTTACCCAGGTATAATGTTCAGAACTGATATGCTGTGTGTGTGTTGTTGTCTCCTCTCAGAACATGGTTTTGTTGGTTATTCAGCCAAGCTGCTCAACAGCAACACACTGCCAGATTACACACCAGGGGAAAACTTTTTCACAGTCTTTGGAGTCTTCTTCCCTGCTGCTACAGGTGAGGTGTCTCTTTTCTTTTCTCTTATCTTTTTCTGATCTAATAATGTGGGAAACACTTGCACACTTAGAGTTTACATAGCACATGTCCAGAACGTACACTCCAGCACTTCTTTCATTTCTTGCAGCTACATATACAGTATAATAACTGCGTGTGTGTGTGTGTGTGTGTGTGTGTGTGTGTGTGTGTGTGTGTGTGTGTGTGTAGGGGTTATGGCGGGTTTCAACATGAGCTCAGACCTTGAGCGGCCTGAACACAACATCCCGTTGGGAACACTGGCAGCTGTCTTCACCTCGTATGACAACTCCTCAACACACACACCAACAATATTGTTAAATAAGAACACACTACACACTTAGGTACATATGACAACAACTATTGTAAAAATGTACAGACTGACCTACAGTGAAAGTTAATTGTGGAGCCTGAAGTGCCCCATTTGCAAAATGTTAAGTTTTAGTGCCAACATGTCAGATAATAAAAATAATTGTAGTTATCTTAGAAATTTCTATTGATCTACACGTCATGCTACAAGGATTGTTTTCAAATATTACTGTGGAATCTCTCCCATTAGGTATGAATAATCCAAAATGGTGATTTCCTTTGATTTTACTTTAGTGGGGCCCTTTGATTACTTTGTGGTATCTTCTATCAAAAGGGCAACCTTTTCCACTTTCATGGAGAGAACACACAAACCCATTTTCCCAGCATGGCCCCATCAGACACTCACTTGTGGAGCTGTCATGACACAATTCTATTATTAGTGACAAAGCAGCAGTTGTTAATAATCCTGTGTGGTGTACTGTTGGTGAACCACAGGTGGTTCCTGTATCTGGTCTTTGTCTTCCTTCTGGGGGCCATCTGCACCAGAGAAGCTCTGCGCTATGACATCTTGATAGCTGAAAAGGTAAACTCCCCTCTTTGTTTCCATCCTGCCCCGTTAGAGAGGCCCTCTCACCCAAATGGGTGAAGTGAGGGGATTCCCCACGATGGCTCACTTTGTTGATGTGGTGTGGTTAGTTCAGGTTCTGATTGTATACGTTCTCAGCCTTGGCATGTTGGACCCATTGCTGATTTAGTCTCACTCAAATAGAAATACTCATGAATTATATCATACTCAGGTTCAAGTGTGTAAAACAAATACGGTCCGACCTAATACGCACACCGGGGCTCTTAAGCACCTAATTGTACTTTCACACACTCCCCAGGTAGTACAGCAATTCCCAAAGTGGAGTACGGGACCCCCAGGACCACTCAAATGATTGCCAGGGGTTCCCCTTCAAAAAGGGGAATACTAATTTTCACTATAATTCCATCCATAAGTAACACAATGACATAATGTATGACTATTCTGCTCACGGGTTTCATACACTTTCTGTAATAAAACCTCTTAAGAGCAAAAATCCTATCAGATCGAGGCCCTGGGATTAAATCTTAATAGATAAATAAATCTCTTTAACTAAATGGGGGTCAGTGGTCTAATTTGTGTAAGTTTAGGGTTCCTTGACATGAATAAATCTGGGAACCACTGAGACAGTAGACTTCACAAATGCACAGCCCACTTGACCCATAGTCCCACACTTGATGGTCACTTTTTCTAATACTGCTTCGAAGCATTTTTCAGAGCAATGTGTATCCCACAATTCAATATAAAGCTTCCCAGCAGATTAGTCGGTGGTGTTAGAGAGCCTGAAATAAAAAAAATTTAAATATATGACATGTTCAATTCAGCGTGTATATTATTATTTACATCCAAACACTACAAAGTTATGGCAGAGCCTCCACAGATGTTATCATATCAAATAATCTGTTCTTCTTGATTGGACTGATAAGAATAATATCACACATCTGGCACTGTCAAGATAAATGTTGAATATCATATCCTTTGATAGATTTAATGATGAAACATCCTTGACAAAATCTAATACCTAATATCATAATATCATGTTGGGTCTCTTATGTACAGTAGTTCCTAATTGTATTACTCCTCTTGGGCATTGTCTTAGCAAGTAGACAGTGAAGTTAAATGAGTGAGTTAATGACTAGTAAGTAAAAATTCACATTTTTTTAATAAGACAAACACAAGTAAAGTGCATTGATAAATTGAAGCATTTATCACATGTAATATGAGGATGTATTCGTGGTCTGTCAATGTTAAAGTGGCTTCTGCTATGGGTTTGGATGGATCACTGACTTTACTTTTCCAATCGTAAATTGGCAAGTGTGTCAGACTGATTATTAAGCGCTTACATAATTGTGTTTACATGTTAGAACAGCAGTACCCCAAAAGCACAGCCTCTCAATAGTCTGGCCTCAGTTTGTCATTTTAGATTAGATTAGATTCAACTTTATTGTCATTACACAGGTACAGGTACAAGGCAACGAAATGCAGTTTAGGTCTAACCAGAAGTGCAATAGCAGTAAGTGCAGGATATACAACGGTTTCATAAGTGCAGGACATGGATATGTACTGAATAAATATAGAATTGAATATTCAATTTTCAATTCAATTCAATTTTATTTATAGTATCAATTCATAACAAGAGTTATCTCAAGACACTTTACAGATAGACCACACTCCAGAATTTACAAGGACCCAACAGTTCTAATAGTTTCCTATACTAATATACTATTATAAACAGAATTTTACAGATAGATTTGTCCTATGAATATAATGTAGAGATGTAAGTATTGTGAACAAGATTTACATTGCTTATTTCATTGCTTAATGTGACATGTTTCAGCAAACAAGTCTTCTTCATGTGGAATATACCTTAAATGTTGTGCAGTCTAATACTTCAAAAATCCAATTGGAAACAAATATTCATTACCATTTCAAGGTCTGCGAGTACCTTTTGATTAGTTTCTTCTACTCTCTTGCATATATTTATCTGAGAGAGTTGAGCAATTGAAACAGATCATGCTGCAGAACAGTCTCACGCACTGTATATTCCACATCGGTTTGACATTTGAACTCTGAGCCTGCATTTGTCCTTCATTTGCACAGCTAATGTAAGGAAGACCATGTGCCATGAAAAGTGGGAGTAAGTGATTGGGCTGTGAGAGAAGAACAACGAGATGTCGGATGAAGCTAAGCTATGTGTCAGTTGGCCCTTATGCTTCAGGGCCTAAACTACAGATGGATTAGGGATTTTTTTTAGTTATACCTAACAACCAGAGTTCTTTAGCCTCTAACTCCAACATTATTAACCAGTCCTAACTGGATATGTATATTATATTGTGGATCAGTGTGTACAAATGGTGTAGTATTACTGCAAAACTCTCGCTATTATTGTCATTTGATTTGGCTTTGAACAATCACTGACTTTTAAAAAAAAATCCTTGACTTGCCCGTCAGTGGTTCTCATTGTTTTCATTAGGGGCTGGCTGCAGCGGAATTGAACAGGGTGTAGCTGTTGGAAGCTCTCAACCCCACCCCATCCTCTTCCACACTCTGTTTGTTTTCCTTCTTCCTCCAGGTCTCCTTGGTGGGCTTCCTCTTTCTGCTGGGCCTCTACATCTCCTCCCTGGCTTCCTGCATGGGTGGCCTGTACGGAGCACCCAGGATCCTCCAGTGCATCGCACAAGAGAGGGTCATCCCTGCTCTGGCCTTCCTGGGAAGAGGGGTAGGTGGATGGATGAATGGATGGATGAATGGATGGATGGATGGATGGACCCAGAAAGAGAGGAATGCCTGGACATAAACAGTGCACTGAAAAATAGTCACCATGATGTAAATGCAGATTATGAAGTGAGGGTGTGTGTTTATGCACCACTGAGTTCACTTATTTCAATACAATACTTTACAATGAATTTTATTTGTCACATTAAAATTGTTAAAATGAGATGATCCAAGTAAGCAGGACCTATCGTAAAGTCACCCTGTCACTACCTCGGTGACAAAAGTATTTATTGCACCTGTTCGTACACATGATAGGTCATAAGACTAAGCTGCAATGCATTGAGGTGGAAAACACAAGACCAACTAGTGTAAGTGTAGTTCAATTTAATCTTAGTGATTATGACTATTTTTGCTACGTTATATTAGACAACTCATAGATGCCTTTTTCATGTCTTTGCATTTAGTTATCCTAGCTAGTGAGATTAGCCTAGCTTAGATCAATTCATTAGGTCTATGGGAAGCAGCTTCTTTCAAAAGTAAAGAAGCACGCTGTTGAGTTTTTAGGAGATTGATGGCTGGATGGTCTTTTTTTTAACAATATAATTTTTAAATTTATTCATTAATTCAGGACAATGCACATTGATGAACAAGCACAGCAGTACACGTAAATGTGCCAAATTGTATTTTTGTAATTTCCGTCTGCAGTTCAATAGGCAGGTTGAAGTTACAGTAAACAAGACATAGGATAGTGACATTTAGTATATAAAAACAAGAAGAAACAAAAAGAAAAAAATTAATTATTAAAGTTAATGACCTTGGAAATGGCTGTTTGACAAAACAATCCCAATTGGTGGTCCATTTTCTGGCTTTTGGCAGAGCTTTCAACCCTGTTGCATCAAACTTTGATGTTCAACTTTTTAAGCCAACATAAGTGAGAACTACGAAGCTCCCATGTCAATCTGACTCAATGACATCAAAGCAAACTGCTTCTATTGATCAAGACTGTGGGAAACTATTGTGGACCTGTCAAAAGCTCAGTGAAACGCTAGTAGTAATAGTTGCAGTAAATCTTAGCAAATATAATTTTTCTAAACACCCAAACCAATCCATCAAGTTTAATCAAGGAGACAATCAGTAGATTGATCCATATTGAAAATAATCCATAGTTGCACTCCTGTACTGTTGCTCCGCCTCAACCAACAATAAATCTAATGTAAAATCCATGAATATGTGAGTAATTATATTCTAATTATTGAATTAATTATAATTTCTAATAGTATAATAGTCACAGGGACCTTTTTCTGCATTCAAGTACTTTAATTGTAATACATTTAAGTATAAATGCATTTTCCTGATTATAGTTAGATTCTTTTACAATTTCATTGGAAGACCTTTTACTTGTTCTAGAGTATTTTTACACTATAGTATTAGTACTCCTACCAAAGTGAAGATCTGAGTACTACTCCACCACTGCTAATGAGTGTGTGCAGTCTGGATGTACAGGGGGTGTGGTGGATGGACTCAACAGGAAACCGTGACAGGACTGCCTAACTACGAGAGTGTGAAATCCACTCCATAGAACTGAGTGGACTGATTACATCACAGCAAAGACTTACAACTCAACACACACACACACACACACACACACACACACACACACACACACACACACACACACACACACACACACACACACAATACAGTCACGTTGACATCCCGACCCTGTTCACCCCCACTTTCCTCAGACTTCCCTGAGTGGCAGCAGTGTCTGACCTCTCTGTGAGGCCCTAGACATCTTGGCCCGAATCAAAGCTTCAGAACAAACGCAGGAAGGGCGACGGGCAGGGCCCAGCTCCGCTGTGTGCTCTGGAGGCCCGCCAGGCACACAGCAGTGCTCCTTAAACTGTGACATAGGACTTGTGAAGTTAAAGCAAGCTGGTTAATAAACCACATGTTAAAACAATTACTAACTTCCTACTGGTGGGGTTTTACATTAGTCAAATATAACTTTTCTGTAGGTGGCTGTTGTTCCTTAATGTCCATAAGTGAAAGTTTTTTATTTGGTCAAAAGGTGGAATGTTTCGAAGCTACAGAATCTCAGAGGAGGAATGGGACAGTCTTCTTTGTCCCTGCTGCACTGTGTTGACTCAGGGCCACAAGGGGATTTTTTTTCATACTGTCACTGTCCTGTGAATGTATCTTCAAAGCATCAACAACACATTTTCATGAGTTATTTAAAAAGTTCATTAAAACAGGTCTGTTTTCAGCTTTGTGACCATGTATTTTTCAGTAAATCCAATGGCATTTTGCCCTTTAAAGATAATTGTTGGGGCTTTTGATGGCTACTACTGGGTGAGCTAGAGGTTGCCCCATCCAATGGCTTTTTAAATGCTTTACTTATCTAACTAAGGTGTGTTAAGGTGTGTCAACCCATAAAGGAACACTTAATCCTTAATTTTAACACAACAAAATTATAAATCCACCAATGTTTTTTTTATTTAGTTTTTTTTGTTATACAACAATGCCATTGCATATTGTGACACTCTCTCCCTCCTTAACAGAAAGGCCCAAACAAGACTCCAGTGGCAGCTATCTGTCTGACCAGCATGGTGACCATGGCCTTCATTTTCATCGGTCAAGCCAACGTGCTGGCCCCCATCGTCAGCATAAACTTCATGCTCACCTACAGCTTCGTAGACTACTCCTACTTCAGTGTGGCCATGGCCTTCCAGCTGCAGAATAAAGACAAGAGGGACAAGAGGGACACCCTCGTCCCGGCCAAAAGAAGCCGGTGTGGGTCAGCCAGGCAGGACTCTAAGCCTCTCATCAAGGCCACTCTCCCAAGCTATGGGAGTGGAGACGAGAGTCCGCGGGGTAAAGGCACACTGTTGGAGTTCACCAAGGACATGGACCAGATCTTTCCCCCCATGTCAAATGTTAATGCTGGGCTTGAGAGGACCACCTCCATGCAAGAGCTCAGCAGTAGATACCAGGGCAGGAAGCCTACTGAGCAGATGCTGATTGAAAGCTTTAGCTTGGATCTAAACAGGGATATGTTCTCCGAAGACAAAGTGGAGGTGATGAGTTCAGCTCCACCACATGAGGAAGCTGAGGTGCAGCGTGGAGGCGGGGAGCACAGAGCTGGAGAAGAACAACAGGTCAAATGCCGTTCAAAAATGCACCATGCTGAGCAGGATTCATCTGCTGACCCTCACAATCACAGCGCAGGTGATCAGCTCTAACCATCGACACTTCACTTGTCTAAAGCAGACATGATTACTGATCATAGATGTTAATTGTACTTGTTTTTTTAGTAACCTGGCCCTTTACCACATCATTTAGGTGCTGAAGCTGACCACAAGAGCTTTGAAATTAAAGCCATGAATTCATTGTATGCAAAATTCTGCAACCACTGGGTTGCTCTTTTTGGGGTAGGCTACTCAATTAATAATGTACATTATTTTATTTTTTTCTAATGCTTAGGGTTTAGATAATATTTAATGAATTTATCATTTTTCTTTCAGGCATTAAGCTCCATGTTGATTATGTTTGTTATTCAGTGGGCTTATGCCTTAGCAAACATAGTCTTTGCGTTGGTTCTCTTCTTCTACATCGGGAAAACAAGCCCTGGACTACCTATAGGTAATTTCCATCTGTTAATTCCTTGTTTAGACACACTGGTAGCCCTGCTTCTTGGTGAGCTCCTGTTCTGGTGACCAAATGTCCCGACTTGGACAAGACAGTCTAACATAAAAAGCAAATGCATTACAAATAAAAAAAAAACAAGTTGTTGAAATGCTGTACTAACACTATGTGGGACAGAGTGAGTTTTCTGTGTCTTAACATATGTACCACCTGTGCAGAATTTTCCAGCTCGGTAGGCCAAAGTTAACAAACTTTCTGACTCTGTACCACAGCCGGCTCTGAGCTTAGCACCTATAGATAACGTTAGCTTAGTTGGCCTAATCCACATTTCCTGTGATGGACTGGGTGTGACATGCCAGTACAGTTCTGGTTTGATTTGATCTGAACATTATTGATTAGTTACTAGTCTTGCAGTGCCAGACAAATCTCCATAGTGCTGAAGTACAGTATGGTCTTCACCGCCTATTTATTCTGGGATAGGGGGAAAAACACCCTCTGGCTTTTTTTGTGTTTCTTTAAACCAATCAAAACCATCCTGGGCAGGGCAGATAGCGTAGATAGCGAGAGGAAAGGGATGCGCCAGACGTCAGTCTTTATCGCAGCAATGTAAATCTGTTGAGCTAGACTAACCTAATCAGATCAGGTTCAATGCGTACGCTTGTTCCAATTGTGGAAAGTGCTTTTCATGTTGGTTTTTTGTAGAGTAATTTAAGTAGGAATATAGCAATTTACACCGTTTTGACAGTTTTTGCTCATTTAGCAGATAGTGGAAACTGGCTTATAATTCCGGAAAAAGAATACATTATACTAACAAACAGGGAAATGAAGCTTATGCTGTTGTCTTTCCAGGATATGTATAGAGGACTTCTGGAATTGCCTTTTGCATTCTAAAAGCTATGCTTTCAGTGAACATATTTTATCATACATTCTTGGTTTTAATTGGTTTAATGTCGCTGAAAGAAGGTAAAACTTTGTAATTTCCCTTGTGGGATTAATAAAGTATACATTATTATTATTATTATTATTATTATTATCAAAAGTCTTCTGTAAGCCTGGTGAGTTATTTTTGTTGCACATTTACAAGGTAATTTCATAAACTTGTATTGTGAGTAGTCTGCAAGTAATGTTGTTTTATATAAACTGAGGCACGATTCCTGCATTTTTATTTTGTGTTAGATTATTTAGATTATCAAAGTAGGTCCAACAAATTTTCCTGATTTGCAGTTTAGCTTTTTAATTTGCTCAACCCGTGCTCAGTTGTTTTGTGACCTGGTAATGCACTCTGGCATATTTCTTGGAGTTTCACTTGCAGTCTTGTTGCCTGGCAGGACGGCAGCTGTTGTGGTTTAGGATTTCTAGAACAGCTGGATGGGACAGCCAGCATCTGTGCACTAAACTCACCACAGTACAGTGTGTCTCAGCTGTCTGACTCACGACATTTCTGAGCACAAGCACTGCAAGTGTTAAACACTTGTTTCTCCCCACTCTGTTACTGCACTTCTGTGCACTGTGTTACAACTTCAGTATTGACACAAGGAAAAGGGTTTCCATAGGCAATTTAAATGTAACTATATGACAACTTTTTTTCCAGCTCATTGAGCTTATTTCTCCAGATAAGAGTTTGGATTCTATGTATTTACAGGTATCGCAGATCGATTCAGCTTTTTCTCGTGGCTCAAATCAACATTGAATGGCTTCGCAGGTACTGTCTGGACAAATATGAGATTGAAATGTCATTCATCGTAGAAATGTCTGTTAAATTCTGCATTAATAAAGTACAGACCAAAACTACATTAAAGTAATTTGTTATACTGGTATTACTACAGTAGGACATAGAATGTATGAAAACAAACATTAGCTGTATGTTTTTCCTTTTTCAGTTATGTGTTAATTTCCCATGTCACACTGTCCCCTGAAAGCTGTTTCTCCGTACGTTTTTCAGGGGAAAAGGATCTCTCCGGGATGAGATGGTAGTCACCCCCTCTATGTTCAGGGTCGGGCTGAAAACCAAGCAGCTGACAGAGGAAAATGCCGACTTTGCCTCTCGTCACCGCTATCACCAATCGTCATTCATCAGGACGGAGAAGATGGTGCAACCGCCGCTCCGCTCCACTGACTGACTTTAACTCTGCCTCTGTTACATGTCATATACAGTAGCTGTCAGCCTGAAACCACATTTTCTGCCTCAAACTGTGTCTCATGTTGCCCTGTAGGCCCCATTCTGCACAAATAGATCATTTGCCCTCCTTAAAAGTAATCTAAATTAAAAGATGAAATAGTTTATTTTGTCTTAGTATAATTGTATGGTTATAACCTTTTTAAAGTATCATAATCTTTGTTGTGAAATGACTGCTGGGTCGCTTCCATGAAGTCCAGCCACCATGGTGCTTATGCGGCTTGTGTATGTGCAACAAAATGTGTTACATCACTTACTGCATGTGGACAGTTCATTGAAATTCCCCCCCCCGGTCATTAGTTTTCTTTTCCTCGTCAGACTTCAGAGGTAGTCTAACTGTCATTGCAGACCTAAAATAATTTAGAAATAACAAAGAACGACAAAATTGTTATTCATCAGTGGCATCTGATTCAAAGAAAATATGTGAAAATAAGACTCAGAAGAAATGTTCACTTCATTGAAAATGTTTCACAGGAAAACAACACAAAATCAGGAAGTAAAATTAGGTTTTTAGATGCAACTGGTTTAAAGAAAAAAAAGTCTCTTGCATAAATAATTTAGAAATAGCCTTTTACTGTAGTTGAAGATGCATCAGCCCAGCTTTACTCACAGCCTTCCTCCAGGAATGACTGATAGTATAGGTATGTTGTTTTCAAATAAAATAACTTTTAATAATGGCAGAACTAAGTGAAATCTAAATGTTTAAATGCTGGACCACACTGCCAAAGACACATTCTTTTAATCTAAGCAAAATCAAACCAGTGGTGTCAGTGGAAAAAGGAAAAGGTGCCACATTTAAAGATAAAGCGTTAAAGTGGGTTCAGTCGGAACCAAAATACGCTATTAAATGTGTTTCAACTGTCAGTAATACACAAGGTGTTATTTGGGTGAAGTGTTTGCTTCACACGGTTTTAAAGTCAACAGCTAAGCTGTGAAAAACACTTTCTCTGACAGTTTTTTTTAATCAAATCAGCAACCTGCCAACATGATTATTGGAGTCTCTAGATGACTCAATCAGTAGTAGTTGTCAATACTCCATTATGTGTAACAGACCACCATGATGAAGGGCTAAGGTGTGGGTGTTGTGTCTCTGTTGTTACTCGTGCTAATCACTGGGAGGGATTCAAGAGGTTACACAATTTACAAAATTAATTGATTTATATTTGTCTGGAAAGCCTTCAAAAAAATCTCCAGCACTGGCCTTTCCTCTGTAGCCTAAATTAGGATTGTTTTAATGACACCCTGCCACCTTAGTTTCAAATACTTGCCAAAATAAGCAGTAGGAGGGTTGTGTAACCAAAAGGGAAGATCCTTGAAAATGACTGTCCTTAAGAAATTAATTCATTTAAAATTGTTAAGTTATTTCACTCGGAATTTATATTTGCACAATAGCCATCCCTGTATCGTACACTGTATTCTATATTACTAGAACCCTTTTTGGCAGCGAGTATCAGCAGTCAACATTTTTGTAGTTGCTACCTTTTTGTGCCTTTTCAAGCCCATTCCCACCAGAAAAACAAATAGCCTAATGTTATAAACGATAGTAAAAAAAAATAATAATAAAGTTTTACAGTAATAGTAGTCCTAATGTCTTGGAGAATCAAAAGTATGGCTTTGAAATGTAATTGGGTTTTAATAATAGGATTTAAATGGCAAATATGGGTTGCCACATCATCCAATGCAGAGGAATTAGCAGTGAAGCGTTGTGTTGTTTGAGGCTCTGAAGCATCAGCAATTAAAAAAGGGGAACATTTTCATTTATTTTAAAGGCAGGACTTCCGACAACACCCGAAGGCAGCGCAGCAAATGCAGCCACTGGGTTGAACAACAGGGCAGAGCAGCCAGCACGGTGCTTTGTGTGAGTGTGTGAATGTGTGTGTGTGTGTGTGTGTGTGTGTGTGTGTGTGTGTGTGTGTGTGTGTGGTTGTGTGTGTGTGTGGTGTGTGTGTGTGTGTGTGTGTGTGTGTGTGTGTGTGTGGTGTGTGTGCGTGTGCGTGTGCAGGAGGAGGAGCCCGGGCTCCTCCGTTGTGATAACAGGCTGCTGCCTCGTCTCTGTTATCTTCCGTTCCCCGCCGTCCGAGCAGCGGATCTCATCCGGACCTGCAACAGGATTTATTCATTTTTTGTGAAACTTCACTTCTAGCTGGAGCGCTCCTCCCATGGTGTCCCCGGGAGACTCCCCGGCCTCTACTCGACTTTACGGAAACTATCGGCGACCGTTGGGGGGTCTTGGAAAGCATGGAAACGTGGTTTTTGCATCATGTCCTCGGGGTGTCTCTGTCGGTCCTGCTCCTGGGTCTACCGGGGCCCCTAGGGGCTGGGACCCCAAGTAACAACAGCACGGATCCGGTAACGGCAGGAATTTCTTATTCAACCGTCACAGATGAACTCACTAACATGGAAAACAACGCCACTTCAACTTCATCCTCCAGCGAGAGTTTATCAGCATCACAGAGGAACATCCTGCTCACACACACCGCTGAATCACACACTGCTGCAGCTGGAAACTTCGGTAAGATCACTGTTACTGAGGCCTGCAAAGACAAGTGTAACTGTTCAGGCACAAAAGTTAGTTCAGTTTGCTGAGTTCATCCCAATTATTCCGCATTGCATTTCTTTCCCCTGCAAAGTAGGCTAAGGCTCTGTAAATGTCTACTGTTCTTTTCAAAATAAGGGTTGGCTGCAGACTACAATAGAATTACAACAGCAAAGCTGATGTAGTCCAATATGAGATATCTCAATATAAGATGTAGGACAGCTATAATCTCTTAATTACAACCAAATTGAAGATTTCCTGTTGCGTCCTGTGTGCAGATCGCATTGTCATGAAACAAGTGCATTGCTCTTTTTGTTTAGTTTGCTTCAGTATAGAGCTGTAACTACTTATTTTCATTAAATGTTTATGTTTATGGTTTTCTCCATTGATAATTCATCACTTGCACTATAAATTGTCAGAAATAGTAAGTAATGCCCATCACAAATTCCTAAAGCCCAAGTTAACATATTCAAACTGCTTTACCAAGAGTTAGTTTAGTAGCCTATTGTAGAAGATTGAGGAAAAACAAAATAATTACATTTGACAAGCTGGAACCAGTACATTTTCTGGCACTTTTGCTTTCAAAAATTAGATGTAACGCTCAACTGATGAATGCAAATTAACTAAATGTGGTTCACCATTTATCCAGTTGAACCCAGTCACTTAGTTTGATGAAAACTCAGAGACCCTCCAGTGAATGTGTCACTGCTATCGTAATCTAAATATCCAATCTGATCAGCCGCCTAACTTCTTTTGAGATTCCCTGTTAGCCATTGAGCTGAGGTGTTTCCACAGCTCACAGCAGCTTACACCGGTGTTGATAAGGTGTGTGGGGCGCTGTAGCCATTGGTCAAGATGATTCTTTTCACGTGCAGCATGTGGCAGTAGAGACCCCTAATGAGCTCAACCCATGTCACAAATACAGCTTGTTGGTCCAGGAAAGCATGCCTCAAAACATCCCTGCACCATTCTGGTGTGGGCTTAAAGTAAAATAAAAGAAAACACAAGAATCAAGGGCTTTAATTGATACGTATCTATTTTTTAGGTAGATTTAGTTAACCATTTTCAATCCCTCAAATAAAGTGTTGAGGTACAGTCCTGCCAAACTACTTTTAGTGCTTTTAACCTAAACTTCAGCCACAGGGAAGAAAGAAAGATTTAAGCTTTTAGGGTACAAATGAAGACATTTCAGAAAATGTATTAGCTTGAATAATGCAACCACTGACGAGTATGATACCAAGAAAGGTACCATAAAACTTTCGATAATGGCTGGGGCCTGTACCTCATGAACAGAAGCACTGGACCTTTATTACAGACAGGTCATGAATTTGGGCGATCCACCTGCTCTGTGTAAAAGTCATGGAGTTACTGTTTTGCTGTTCAAATCTACACAATTGCCTCTCTATGTATGACTTTAATATAGTTAACATTCAACAGTCTTAACATAATATTACCATTATTACTACTGTGCTACTACTAATGCTACAGTTTGTCATCACAATACAGTGTTCTATATAGGCCTACTTATAACATAAACTACTTCTACATAAGCAGTTTTACATTGAATTCTCTATGCTAGTTGTCTCCATAACAACAAGATACACATACATTAAGTTGACTTGATATAAAAGTCTGCATTGCACGTGTCTCTCTGATGCTTTAGTTTATTCCTTTTTGTGTTATTCTTGACTATATATATTGTATGATTGTATACTACTCGAAGGAGACTATCACTGGCTTCTGCATTTAAACCCAAAGTGAACCTGAAGTATACACTGCATTTAAACACGGACAGTCTGAGACGGACTGGGCACAGGCATTACTTCTTACAAGTTGAACAGCGATGTTCGAGATCTGTCTGTCCGGTGAGATTTTTGCGTGGTTTCAATCATGCTTGATTCTTTCGGACTGGGTGCTGCCCAGTTCTACCCTGGAAATCCCAAGTTCTCGCGAGAGCACAATTTGAATTTGCACAGCGAGTTACTCTGGCATCAAGTAATGCTGCTCATTAACTATGCCCATGCAGCCGAGCTGCACCAATCACATTGGTGTATCTGTATAGACGGGCCACAGTAATCTACCAGTTAGCCCCGCTGGCAGCTAAGTGGATGGGGCTCTGGATATGTCACCCTTTGTGTTGTTGTGATTGGTCGTAGTGTTATCCAATTGCGTGCGGTGAGTTTTTCAAATGCCCACTTGGTACCGCCCCTCCAGATGGGTTACTTTCATTACTCCATGCCAGACCCTTAATCTTTCGGATTTGGGTCCGGATTTCCAGGCTAGCCCAGGACTGCAATTCACGGAAAACAATGTGAAGGTCAAATGCTTCATCTCAAGGGCAAAGAGTAGTTGCTGGTAAAGAATGACAGAGTGGAAATGATTCACTTTCCTCACCCTGATTTCACCCAGATTCACCTTTTCTGTCCTGAACCAGGTCTTCCGGTTACAGTCATCTGGAACTCTGAATATAGCAAAAGTCCACAGCAATACATTACCTATTTGATCTGTTGGCAACAAAATAACAGCCAATATATTCAATGCTGCGTCCTACCAGGGTCCATCCTCATTAATATGCTTACCCCACTGCTTTTGCCTAAATGAATATGCAAGCCACAGAGCTTCTGGTGTACAACAGATGTGAAAAGACGACACTGACAGCCGTGTTAACAGTTGAGAGCCAAGAGATAAACAGCAGAGAATCTGGGAGTGTCCCTCACTTGTTGCCAACACCACGTTCCAGTCTGAGTTTTGTTGGATCCAGAGAGAGAAAATTAAATCATGAGTGAGACACATGGAGAGGAAGTGAAAGAAAAAAATAGAGTCCAGTGGCCCAGCTCTCCTCACAGATTCCGAGTGGACGGGCTGTTCTGCAGTTGAATTCTCTCCCTCCATTGGTTCCATCCAGCACAGACGCCTCATCCTCATAGTGCTGTTGTTCCAGTCATTTGCTGTTAGAGACTTGCCAGATAACAGGCTGTCAGACAGCATCAGTGATGGGAAGAGAAAGGAAGACAAGGTCAGAGAATGACCTCAAACACACACAGACTTGGTACCCTGCTGGCTTGTGTGTAGGTTTTTGTCTCTCACATACACTTGATACTATAATATCTTGATCTATTAAAGGTCCCATGGCATGAAAATGTTACTTTATGAGGTTTTTAACATTAAGATGAGTTCCCCTTGCCTGCCTTTGGTCCCCCAGTGGCTAGAAATGCCTGTAGGTGTAAACCGAGCCCTGGGTATCCTGCTCTGCCTTGGAGAAAATGAAAACTCAGATGGGCCAATCTGGAATCTTACCGCCCCTTTCTCTGCTTTGCCTGCCCAGAGAATTTGGGCCACCCGTGAGAGAGAGACATCATGGATTTCAAACGAGCAAAGTGGCAGTTGGTCAAGGCCACACCCCCAGCCTCCACCTTGCACCTTCCTCCTCAAAAGCTACAGATTCAGAAATGGCACATACGAAGGAAAGCTCATTGTGGGACTGGCTCTAGTGGCTGTAATTCTGCACCAAGGCTGACTAAGGTCTTTATAAAAGCATCCAAAGAGCACCATGTCATGGGACCTTTAAGCACATGGGCTCACTAGTTATGTAATTTAAAGCTGCACTCATTTATGTAAACAATGGATTTTATGATTATGCGTGTACTTTACAGTGATGAACGCACAGATAACTATCACCAAACTCTACAGTTCCCTTCAGCTCTATGGTGCATTTTAGCGTCTTTCAACTCATTGTTTTGATTTGTTTTTTACGGCCCACAGCCTCAATTCAGTTGCACCGCTTTCCAGCTACAGCAGACAGCTGTTTTCAGCACTGATAAACCTACTGTGCACTTCTTGCGCTGCATCAAATCACAGTGAAACAAAGCTAGCTAGTGAACTGAATAAAACATGCTGAATTAAAGGAGTGTAACTATTGGACATATGTATGTCAGTGTCAAATGAATGCAAATACCTCGTGCCTGCTGGAGGTGTAAAAAGGCAACTGTACGCTAACATGTTATAGGCCTAGTCTAATACATACACCATGTAACTGCAACATCTCTATGTTGATTCCAGCTGGAGACCTTTGTTTGCTTGTCATCCTTGCTCTATATGCATGGTTCTTGTCTATCTCCACTGTCAACTGTCAGAGGGAAGTTATTCTAAAACAACAATTTATTATATCAACAGCAACATTCATTTCTGACACTTTACTTCTTATAATGTTTGGATGGTGTTAATGACTTAACAACAATGCTAAAAAAAATAAAATAATCCACAGACACTGAACATTAAAACACGCCCAGATCCGTGGTTGGTGACAGTTTTCTGCCAGAGCCTTGTGCTCACTCAGCTTTAGGAAGGAAATGGCCAATTCCCAGCAGAGACAGTTACCGCCATATTTAGGACCTCACGTCTTTGTTAAAGCAGACAAGCCTGGCTGCCAATTGTTCTCCACCCAAAATCATTGCCTCTGCAGCAAGTAACAGTCCTTCTGTCAGCATCTTCCCCCTTTCTGCAGTCTGTACAGGCCCGATGCAGCCTGGTGAGCACCCTCTGGTGGCCAATGTTTGAAGTGAGCTACATAAATAAACTGTGTTTTCTATGATACTGTGATACACAAATAAAGAGCTTTCCGAATGTTTTAAGTGTCTTGTAGGAAGCGAGTTATTATGCAAACTTAATATTTTCTCTTTTTTGTTTTTCCACAGACATTGATCAGACGCAAACCTTCACAGAAACAAGCATCAGGTCACTAGAAGCCATAAGTTTGTCTACTGAGCCACTCACCCCCACCCTTGTTATAGCCACCACTGAGGCCAGCATCACCACAGGCAGCAGCAGCACTGGTATCAGCACTGGTAGCAGCTCCAGCAGCAGCACTGGTATCAGCACTGGTATCAGCTCCAGCAGCAGCACTGGTATCAGCTCTGATATTAGCACCGGTAGCAGCTCTGGTATCAGCACTGGTAGTAGCACTGGTATCAGCTCTAGCAGCAGCACTGGTATCAGCTCTGATATTAGCACCGGTAGCAGCACCGGTATCAGCTCCAGCAGCAGCACTGGTATCAGTTCTGATATTAGCACCGGTAGCAGCATTGGTATCAGCCCTGATATCAGCACCGGTAGCAGCACTGGTAGCAGCACTGGTATCAGCTCCAGCAGCACCAGTAGCAGCACTAGTAGCACTGGAGGCAGCACCGGTAGCAGCACTGGTAGCACCGGCAGTAGCACCGGTAGCAGCACTGGTAGCACCGGCAGTAGCACCGGTAGCAGCACTGGTAGCACCGGTAGCAGTACTGATATCACTGGCAGTAGCATCGGTAGCAGCACTGGTAGCACCGGCAGTAGCACCGGTAGCACTGGTAGTAGCACTGGTAGCAGCACTGGTAGCACTGGCAGTAGCACCGGTAGCAGCACTGGTAGCACCGGCAGTAGCACCGGTAGCAGCACTGGTAGCACTGGCAGTAGCACCAGTAGCAGGACTGGTAGCACCGGTAGCAGCACCGGTAGCAGCACTGGTAGCACCGGTAGCAGCACTGATATCACCGGCAGTAGCACCGGTAGCAGCACTGGTAGCAGCAGCAGGGCCTGGAAGGACTTTACTAACACAAACCACATGTCAGACGCTTTTCCTGCTGTGTCCTCCGAGGCTAGTTACTTGATGTTGACAGAAGACGCCAGACTCCCCCAGGACAGCCCAGACACCACCCTCCGACTAGGAGATGCCTCAGACTCGATGTCCCACACAGCCGTCCACACCGACAGCACCTACACCTCTACTGCCATCAGCCGAGCTGGGGAGAGGACCCTGCTGTCTGTCACCTCCTCTTCAAGCAACAGTACCTCCTCTGCTTTAACAGAGGACTCCAACTCCCATCAGCCCCCTTCCACTTGGGGGATTTCTGCTGGGGCTACCGAGACTGAGGACTACACCCACAGTGCGCCATCCACCAGGACTGACAGCAGAGACTCAACAGACCAGCACATGACGCACTCCTTCAAGGGGACATTTCCAGAGACAAGTTTAACTGGACAACCTAATGCCACCCATCATACATACACCTCAACATCAGAGGAGACCTCCGACTCGACACCACTTCTCAGAGTAACAGAGCCCAGCACTGACCAATCAGAATTGTCCGTTTCCTCCACACCTTCTGTCACCTCACCTGCAGAAGGCCCTACAAACATCTCAGGGACAGAGCAGGGGACGGGCTTTAGTGTTACAACCTCCATTGAGTTCTCCACCGGAGCCCACAGCTCCAGCACTCAGAACCAGGAGGGCACTGTAGGGGTTTCATCCCAGACTAGTGACCAAAGCGTTGGCTTGGCTCTGACCACTGCACCCCCAACAGTCAGTAGTGCACCAGAAGGGGACAACTCTCTAACAGACACTCCAGTGCTCGTTACTGAGTTCTTTCACACCACCACACCTGTCACTGTTACAGAAAGGTACGTGTTATAAATGATTATATGATTAATAAAGTTCTCATGTCAGTCCAGGTGTTGTAAAAATGAAAATTGTTCTTGTATGCTCTTTTTAATTCTTGTCAGCAGTCTGTAAGAGATTTCGTTGAAAGGGTTTCTTTTTAACAGATCACAGATAACAGAGGAAGACACTGTCAAAGCCACTGAATTCACCACCACCACCACCACCACCACCACCACCACCACCACAACGACCACCCCTCCTTTACCTGCAACCTCATCCTCCAGATTCAGTAGCACCGCTAGCAGCTCTACTCCAGGGTCACCTACTGAGGCCACCGTCCCATACACTACGCCCTCCACCACTCTGGCCTTCCTGACCTCTGCTGTTTACGCAACTCCCCGCGTGTCGCCCAGCCAAACCCAGGGCCCCTCTACTAGGATGGATAGCCCCACAAACGCCACCACCCTGCAGATAGAAACAAGCACGGACACCCCGGCAATCACCACAACTCACAGCGAGCACATCACCACCTCCTACACCCACAGAACCCCAACAAAGAGTACAGAGGCTCTGCAGACCACCAGAAAGCAGATTGACAGAGGAACTACAGAGCTGGTTTGGACCACAACCCCCACCAAAGCACCGCCAACACCACCAGGTCAGTAGACCTCAGTGTACTCCATCATTTTAACTGACAATCCTTGACATGCAGTTTTCACAACAAGAATGATGTTACTCTCTGTGGACCAAAAACTTAAAAAAAGTGATGTACTTTGTATACATTCCATATTATATATTATTTACATATAGATATACAACGCATTATTATGCATACAAATGCATTATGAACCATTCAAATTATGAGATTGATCAGACATAATGAATGTTTGTGTGAAATTGAATTTACCCTGTTTTTAAAAACTTCAATTAAAAGCCTCCTCTCTTCTCTAAACTCCAGGGAACCCTTGCGTGTCCAACCCTTGTATGAACGGAGGGATGTGTGTGAGCTATAAAGGGCATCAATTCACCTGCCACTGTCAGCAGGCATGGACGGGGCTGACCTGCAACCAGGGTGAGCTACTCTCCTTTTCTTCCTGACAGATTGACAACAGCAAGCAACTTTTTTTGTGTGGCACTGTACCCAAGCATGAAATCTTCAGAAAAATATTTTTTCTGAAAAAATATTTTTTCAGCACAGGCATACATAGTAAGATAAAAAACTATCTGATCAACCAAAAATGTGAAATAAATAAGTGAATAAATAAAAATAAATAAAGTGAAAACATCAACAAAAAGTAAAGAAAAGAAGAAAAAAAATATATATATATATATATATATATATATATATATGTATGTATATATGAAAAGGTAAACAAAATATCTATATTAAAGAAGGGGGAGGGAGGAGTGATCGCTCTCTTCTTTCAACACATTTTTAGCAAGACAGGGGTCTATCTCTTTAAATGTTTGTCTCTCTGGATCTTCAGATTGTCTCCTGAAAATTATAAAATAGAATCCAAGTTTAAAATATTCTTTTTCTATGTTGTCCTGAGTGCTCTTTTAGAACATATATAGTTATACTTGTATGCACTGGTGTGTGCAGATGTGGATGAGTGTGAGAGGGACCAGTGCCCTGTTGGTTCCAGGTGTGTGAACACGCGAGGCTCCTTCAGCTGTGAATGTCCGCTGGGCTTCGACCTGGAGGACGGACGCACCTGCACCAGAGGTAAAACAGTAGAACAATAATCAATCACAGATGATACAAATATGCAAACACAAAGTATATATTAATTCAAAGTTGTTTCCCCAAAGGCCTTCTTTTGATCACCGACAGTATTTTTCCCCCTCCACAGCAAAGGCGTTTCTGGGAACTTTCAGTGTTAACAGATTGCCACATGACCCCGTTGTCTTCAAGAGCGCCACCATGCATGAGATCCAGAGAGAGATTATTCAGCTGGTGAGCGGTAGCACACGTTATTGCATTGTCTCTGCAGAATTCTGAGCTCCATTCAGCTTATGTGTATAACTGCATATCTGTTACACACTCTCTTCCTGTCTTTCACCTCAGCTCAATGCTTCGTTGTCAGTCCTCCAAGGTTACAGCCGCTCAACGCTAAGTAAGAAGTAAGTTTTTGCCATCACTAAACCCTTCCATTTCTGTGATCTTTCAGTCATTTTTTGTTATATTTTCAAAATAACAAAAGAAAACATGGTTATAATTATATCCACCCCGGCCTTTACATTACATAGGCCTTCATTAGAGCAGGGGTCTTCAACGTTTTTAAGCCAAGGACCCCTTAGTTTAAAAAGAGACGGAGCAGGGACCCACTCCTATATATAATGTATAAAATTAATTTTATTAAACTTAAAGTGCAGGGCGGCCTTTAGCCTTTAGATATACTTTTTTATGATGCATACAATATTAAGGTGTTAAAATAATAATTGTTGACATAAGCGGATGTAGATGGATGGATGAAGGAATATCATATATTTATACATCATGTTTTGATGTTAAAATGTGGAACAGTAGCTGTATCTGTTGATGGCTAGCTTACACGGCCAGTAAACCTATCATCAATGTTGTGTAAATCTTTAAAAATAATATTTTGGATTCATGTTAATGTATATTTTCAGACATATTTAGTCATATATATTTTTTTAACTATCAAACAATAATTCGTTGGCCCTCCTGCAGCAACTTTGAGGACCCCCTGTGGAAGATCTCTGCATTAGAGTAAATCTAATGTAAGAAAGAAAACAGATGAATGATGCAACCTGGACATTTTGTCAGTGTACTCCTCTGTTTTGACCTTTGATCTCTTTCCAACAGAGGAGAGACTGGAGTTTGTATCTCAGCTGTCAACATGTTTTCCATTTCCACCGATGTGACGAGCACAGAGGTCTACAACAGCATCCAGATGTCTTTAAACAACTGTAGCTCCTCATTGGCCCACTGCCGGATGGTCCTGCTCCACCAGCTCACCTACCACTGTGAGTCTAATAGCCAGTAATTATAATGAACATCATCAGGTTTATTTTTGCTGATTTCAACCAAACGTATTACATGTTTTAACTGGCATACTCTTATTGTGATTGAGGACAAGCTACTAAAAGTAGCTGTGAATGTGTTTACATCCACTAGAGGGCAAAATTGAGCCATAAACAGCTCCCACAGTTACATAATTACATCGCTTAAAAACTTCTTCATCCGGCTGCACCACCCTTCACTACAGGGAATCCTACAATAACACCAAAGGGCAACCGTGCACTACCATAAAACACTACAAAAAGATTGCTATGAGCTCACACACAGTAGCAATGTTATGTAGGATGCTTGTTGTGTACTAGAACTGTAGGTTAATAAATTCTGACTTGCTCTTGAGATAAAACCTAATAGTGAATTTAGAGAAACAAGGACGCTATTTTGGGGTTTTCTGACATCTTGGAATCATCTTGTCCAAATCATGACCATGATTCCTGTGTTGCTGTAGTCCTGACTTATTGTGTGCACACTGTGTTCTAGTGGAAAGTTTGTGTGTGGCCCAGAAGACTCAGTGTGATACAGAGCGCTCCACCTGCACAGACAACAGCGGCACAGCCAACTGCCAGTGTCTTCCAGGATACTACAAACACAACCCTGACGACCTGTCCTGTTTAGGTGAGCTCAACGTGTGCTACTTACTGTGAGGGCATGGGTTTTTATGTATACATGAAAAAGCAAACCACAAATTAACCTGATTAAAATTGACCAAGCATGATTAAAATGACCCGGTCAACCAGGTTTCCTTCCTAATAAAAACAAAATAGAAACATATTGAAATTTCACATGAAATTCATTGAAATGAAGAATAAGGAGTATCAAGAAACCAATATTGGTGTTAGACCTCCCTATTACAAACATTTTTTGAACAAAACATCTTGTTTCAGAATGTGGGGATGGCTACAAGCTGGAAAATGGCACCTGTGTTCCGTAAGTTCAGCTTAATTTATTTTTTTCCTTAAAGTATTGATCCAGTATGGATCCACTTATACTGAACAATTTAAGTCCAGCTTCTTACTGAGGATTCTATGTCTACTTTTAAGGTGCATGTTTGGATTTGGAGGATTCAACTGTGGAAATTGTAAGTGACCCTAAAAATTCCTGAACAGGCAAAATATATCCTATTCATCTTCAATAGATGATATATTTTTTGTAATCTAAAGTTACAAATTTGTTGTTGTGATCTTTACATATGTTTCTAAAGTTAAGTATTTAATGTGCTGTTATTTTACTTCGCAGTTTACAAGCTCATTGCAGTTGTGGTCTCACCTGCAGGGGGCGCTCTGCTCCTCATCCTCATCATTGCTCTCATTGTCACCTGTTGCAAGTAAGACTGCTGATATTGTTAGCACTAAAAACCTTTGAATCTTAAACTATTCTATTGGTGATAGCCTTGCTATACAGTATTTTCAAGTTGATAAATAAAAAAAACAAGAGATCCTAGACTATAAAACAAGTGTAACTATCTGGCTGAATATTTCAAGAGTATTTCAAAGCATCAGTTTACCCAAATTACCAAAAAAAACACATTTCCTCAATTTCAATGGTTTGGTGAAGTGAATAATATTGGTAATATGTGGTAAAGATTTAACTTTTTTTTTTTAAATATATGTTTGATCTACAAGGAAAGACAAGAATGACATCAACAAGATCATATTCAAGAGTGGAGACATGCAGATGTCCCCGTATGCAGACTTTGCCAAAAACAACCGCATATCCACAGAGTGGGGCAGGGAGACCATAGAGATGCAAGAGAATGGCAGCACCAAGAACCTGCTGCAGATGACTGACATTTACTACTCTGTGAGGAGACTTACAATACAACTTTCATTAGACCTCCCACTCCTTCTTTTGTCTTCATTATTATTAGGCTTTGTTTTGAGTGTTTGGATATGTCTTATAAATCCCTTTATTAGAAGAACCTTTTAAGTACATATCATTCATTTTCTGTGTGTTCTGTGCCCTTTCCTTCAGCCTGCGTTACGGAACTCCGACCTGGAGAGAAACGGCCTGTACCCGTTCACAGGCCTGCCGGGCTCTCGCCACTCATGCATCTACCCTGCCCAGTGGAACCCGTCTTTTATCAGTGACGATTCACGAAGGAGAGACTACTTCTGACTGCCCCACCAAGAACACACACACACACACACACACACAAACACACAAAACTTACTATCTCTTGTACTGACAATTGTGATGTGTTATAATGGTTTTCCTTCGCAGTGAGAGTGGGAGCCCATTTGACCATCTGCATTCAGGGCTGCACACTAACTATGTAAATGCAGGTGCGTGTGTGTGTGTGTGTGTGTGTGTGTGTGTGTGTGCGTGCGTGCGTGCATGTGTGCGCGTATGTCTGCAGATTGTGGAAGTGCACATTTTTTTCAAGTGAAATAGTTCCTTTGCAAGTGTTATTGCCATTTTAGTGTTTTTGCATGTTTTATCTCATTTGCTTCTACTTACACATTACATTGCTGCCACTGTGTTGTTAAAGACTGTTTAATGTGGTTTTCCTGCCTTGCAGGCAGCCTCGGATTCTCATTTACTTCACTGTGTGATGAAAAACTATTTCCAGATGCTTGAAATGTGTTTGAGGTAGGCAATCCATGACAGGAAACAATCATATCTGCCTTGTTGCTGCATTTTAATGCAGTGCAGTTTTGCTTGAAATACCTACACTGCATTAATGCACAATATTAAATAAAAGCAGTTATAATACTCACTGTGCTCAAAGACAGGAATGTGAGTTTATGACCACCAGGAATGTGGGAGAAAAACAATTACATTACTTTTTTTTTTTTAACAGCAGTGATGGGAAGTGTATGTGATGTGTAGCAAATAGACTAGAACATGCAAAAACATTGATACGGTCCTTAAAGTGCTGAAGTATGAATATGTACGTGCCACTGCTGTGATTTGAAAATAATCAGTTTCTTCTTAGATAATAGTCTGAGAATAAAGTATTGATGGAACGAGATAACAAAACCACTGAAGGATGCGCAAAGTTTGTTTTAAATGCCAATAGAAACTGTGGAACAACTTTGAATTCTGATAACAACGTTTATTTATTCCCTCTTTGTCCAAGTCCTTGACATGTAGCATACTGGACACCCTACATACACACTGACAGACTGGAGACGGATAAACTTGTGTGTGTGTGTGTGTGTGTGTGTGTGTGTGTGTGTGTGTGTGTGTGTGTGTGTGGTGTGTGGTGTGTGTGTGTGTGAGAGGAGTAATGAACTGTATACCAGAAGGATCATAACTGTCAATGAGTGTTTGAATTTAAAGAGTGTAAAGGTGTATCATAATTAGATTACTTATTCTGACATGGAGTATTATTTTTATGACTGTTTTACTTCTTTGTGTTTTTATATGATTTGTTCATTCTGGCGTTTTAGTCAGACGTGCTTATTTAAATAAAAAAATTTGCACAGCGGAATTTCTTCGACTCCATTCTGATGTTAATTATTTTAAGGTTATTCTAATCCTTGATTTTGAACGGTTTGAGTCTAAAATTGTTCAAACAAAATTACTGTTAATGTGTTTGAGTGGTAATGCGCATTCATATCATTTTTTAGTAGCACACAGCGCAACTGGAACAGGACAAACAAAATATCTCAGAGTCACTGCTTTTCTTTTAGTCTTTATTTTCATTTTAGATTTTACAGGGTTAGAGAAATAAAGAAATATTCAGATTACCCATTAAAATTGGGGTTATCAACAGGATCAATGTTGGTTGACCTACATACTGTTGGTTGACCTACATACTGGACTATATACCTGTCCTCTGCACATTCTATTTATCCTGAACTTTTGCACATCCCTCAACATTTCCTGCTCATCCATACAGCCTCTTTTTTTCTTAATGGTAAATAGTTATTTGTACGTGTCATATGTCTCTATTTATTGACTGTTTATTTCATATGAATATGTTTTATATGTATTGAATATGTTTATATATGCACCATTAACCAAGGCAAATTCCTTGGAAGTGCTACTTACTTGGCAATAAATCCTTTCTGATTATGAATACAGTGTTGGAACTATTTCTCGGAGAGCAACCGCCAGGCACAGAGACTTCTCAGCATCTCTTGGAATCTCGGTCACTTTGCCAGGAAAAAAGCTGGGTCATCGAAACACAAAAGCACTTGGCAGATGCATAAAATGTAGTTCGTAAAGAAAAAGTTAAAAACCAACGAATACTCCGACCGTTATTATGTACTGGATGTACTGTAGGCATATCTTGCCACCGTAACGATCACTGTTTACATTGTGTTCACTTCAACAAAACAATGCCATATCTAAATACTGATTTACATTAAACACATGACTTAACATTGTCAGTTAAGGTGCTTCTCAGAAACATATGCTAAATTATTCCTTCCTTTGTGGGTGGTGGGTACTATTTACATAATGTGACGTTTCTGGTCCATGTTTGTTGGTTACCCAGTAAAAAAAAAACATCAAGTCTATCATGTACATGATTTTGCTTTTTAACAGGCTCTTTATTTTGTTCTGTAGTGCCATTTTTACTGCAGATGAAGTATTTCAAAGCAGTGGGCTCACTAATATCAGGGACTGGATACGTTGCTTGTGATGGACACAAGCAACGTTTGTTATTTATGCATCAACGTGTATATCTTCTTATGTCTGTGTATATTGACGGGTTCTAGCTTTTCCACCGCCCAATACCTGCATAGACACATAAAACATGTGACACAGCGGAGAAGCGTCTTTTTTCAAAGTAGAATTCAAAGTCAGATGAGAGTCACTGTCACTGGGATCTCTCAAGGAGTGCTCAACTTCCTCTATGTCACTTTCTATTTTGTTGATGTATTCACCAACGTCTTTTCATACGACTTTTACTTTAGTGCTACGTTCTCCTTCACGTCCACCTCGCTGTACACATGAGGCCCCACGGTCAACTTGGCCATTGGTCAGGGTATATTCAGGCAAAGGGCAGTTGATGCCTGGAAGGCACTCAAAGCAATGTGTGGCGTTGGCATGGTAACACGTGATATTAAAAAACAAACCCCGGCCGGCTGGCATCAGGTGAAATCGCTAATACTGTAACTGTTGATGTCCAAATGTCGGTGTGATTATTATTATTATTGGGCACGTTATTTGGTAGTGTTACTTGTAATCATTTATCTATATTGTGAGGTTTCATTTGATGAATGTATAGCAAAATAAATATAGATGTACATTTTTTTGTCCAGTGGGTTGTTCTGGCAAAACGCTGCCAGAAGAGGGTCACTTCATGCTGGGACAAACAGCAGATACATAATGTACACATGTAATGACTGGCATCAATAGAAACCATAAAGTGCTGCAATGATGGTATGTAAACACACACAAAGAGGCTATTTGTGTGTAATTACATCATTAAAGGAGCACTCCACCGATTTTACACAGCAAGTTCAGTTTACTCTTCATAAGGGGAACTACTCAGTCTGTGAACCCTCTTATATAATGCTTTTTGGGGCTTTAAAAGAAGAAAAAATAACCCTCATGACATCACTAGGGTTTCCAGTGAAATTCCCACATTGAGTTGCAATATGGGATGTAGAATCCTGCTTATTTGGAGCTTGACCCATAAAAACTTCAAGTCGCGATATCTTAGTTTCCACTGCTTCGACTCCAACCATTCCCTTTTTAAAATTCTGTCTCCTGTGACTCTAAAAAAGTGCAATACTTAATTATTACTCAGAACAGTAGGACTGCAAATAAATGTAAAAACTATCATTAATCAAACATTGAGTAATGATTGTTTACCTATGTGATTTCACAGTGATATGCTAATATTTACACATTCTACTGTACATGCAAACACCCCAGATTAGCTACATTACTCAGAGTTTGAGTACCTCACAATTTTTGTCAGTAAGAATATGAAGATGGAGGAAAAGGGTTTCTGTGTGCATCTCCCAGCAATGTGAATAGGCATCTGACTCAGGTTCTTCTCAGAACAAGGACAGCGAACATCAGAATGAAATGAGGACTGGAACACACTGATTTATCTGCAGACCAATGTTTTGTCACTACTGTGTCTTTACTACAGTCAAAAATGGGAATGGACTTTCTAACCTAACCTAACAGGGCCTGTTATTATTTCCACATTTAAGCTTCTTCTGGGGTCCTTGATTTGCTGAAGAAAAACGTACCTGGTGTCAGCTATTTGACTACCAGTATGGGCTACTGTCTGGCTGAAGCTCTTTTACTACACCCAGATTGTACCTGCAGAAAGCTATGTTCATCTTGAAAATCAAATCAATTTAAAGATGTTACATTCATTATCTGTTGGAAAAATGGCAATGTAAGATGCATCTGGAAGCCTGTATTACATTTCAAATACATATTTCTCTTCAGTTTGTGTAGTCTTACTGTGTAGATGCTGCAACTTTCTTTCTGATTTATGTTACAAACAAATGTCAACATTCTACACTTAAATCATTGTGCTTGGAAGTCAAACTTTGTAAACACACAAATAATCTTGTTTAAAATACATGGAGTTAAACATAGGGTAATGTCCGTATTACTTTTTCTTGGCAATTTTTAACGGTAATGTGCTCTATTTACATTTTCTGATTTGCATGAGATGCAAAGGCTTTAGATTTGTTACATTGCATGTGTTTGGACAACCTTACTGGTTTTATTTATACATTCACTACAAGGACAGAAGACACCAAAATGGAAACAGCAAACAGATTAAAGATGAACTATCTTACATGTGTCATAATTAATGGGCCTCTAGTTGTCCTCAACATCATGGCTAATGCATTTTACATGTTTTGCTTGGTCTGTCCACTTCATAAAGAAAGGATCAAGCGACCTTTGAAGCTTCTCCTGGGGACCTTGATGTGCTGTACAATCATTTACCTGATGCCAGTTTTGTTGATGGTCTTTCCTGAACTACAAGCTGAAGGCATTGAAGTCACTCAAATCTCACATGGGGTGGCACTCAGCAGACTGTCCACCACTATGAGCTCCTCTGTTGGGCTGAACTTCTCCCACTACACCCAGATTGTACCTGCATAGAGAGCTCTCCTCATCCACTGCAGCTGGTTTGCAAAGATCACAGCAAAACACCAAGAATGATGAAAATATATTTCTGTCAACGATTTTGCCCTTCCTTGCTGGCAGAGGACAAACGCTCTGAAATGATACCTTCATGATCTTCCGGAAATATTGCAATCCAGAGTAAACACACATGAACAATCTACCAAATGTAAGAGAAAAGCATAGTTAAATACAAGTTGCTGAATTGTGGCAAACCTTTTGAAGAACAAGTGGCAAAGGTGTGCATCCTACTGTTTTTATATTATTTTGTGTTGTTAATTGTTAGTACAGCTGCATGCTTCTTTTGCTATTCTTGTCTAACATTTAGTGCTCAAGCTTATTACTTTTCGTCATTAAAATATATCTAACATGTTTGCTCTGTATTTTTATTCCTCATTCTTTGTAATTGAAATGATTTATGTGCTGCTGTTGCATACTTAATACAACTAAGACAAATTTTAGTAATATTTTAGTAGTCTATATATTGTTTTGTTATTTTGTTACCCTTTTCACATCTGTCTACAGTTGTGCCAAAGCCACTTGGACAGTTACGGTTAATTAAACTGTTTGTGAAACTGAATTTAAGTTTAAGTTGTTGTTATCTCATGAAAGCCCTTTGCATTCATCAGAAGAAAAAAAAAGAATTGGACTTTATGTAGTAATTGCGACTTGGTAATATTTTTACAAGATGTAATACACAATCGGAGAAAACAAAGAAACAATCTCACAATTGCAAAATCTGTATGATGACTCATCATTATGAGAAATTCTAACTTCTATTTAACTAAAATTTACATGATTACAATATCCAGATTTTGTAATTATGAAAATACTTGTCATGTAGTTATGAAATAAGATCTCATATTATATTATCTCAAGATAGTTTGCCATAATTAAAGAATTGTTGGGTATTAGATGCTAAATTAAAAAATTATAAAATAGCCTAATCAAGTGATAGATTCTGAGATTTTTTTGGTGAATGCAGTGCCCTTCAAACGTATGCAACCAATTAGGAAAAGTACGGCATCTGGTAGTCTGAGCTACTGCAGAGGTCGTGAAGGCATCATGAGTTGGTCCAGCCCCTCCTCGTTCAGCTGGGTTTAGTCCTGTCTCAGCAGTTGATGGGAGGAGGAGGCGCAGTGTAAGGATCTCTCGGTATTCTGGGCAACATAAAAGTCACCGTCGGACAATCAGTTGGATTGCCTGATTAACAAGGCAGATCCAATTTTCTGGATCGGGAAAGAAAGAAAGAGAAAGATTTAACATCAAATTCAGCCGCACGTTAACGTTACTGGAATAAACGATGTCAAGTCAACGGTTTCCCTCCTCTTCAGGTGAGGAAATCAACGTTACTGTTAACGTTATTACAACATTGTACAGAGTGTTAACGTTAGCGTCCGTTATTGGATTCGGTTTAGCTATCTTAGCTAGCTCTGGTTTTTAAAACAATATAACAGTTAAGTGACTGTACGTGTCATGTCGTGGTTAGTTTAAACGGTAACGTTACGTTTAACCTGTTGTGGAAACTTAGCTAGCTAACTTTATAGTTAACAAGTCGGGAATCTGCTTCCAAACAACACAGCTTCTAACTAACGTTAGTTAACATCATCCGTTAGCAAGACAAGGCAAGGCAGCTTTATTTGTAGAACACATTTCAGCAACAAGGCAATTCAAAGTACTTTACATAAAACATTAAAGAGCAGTTAAAAACAGTTTAGAAATTAAAAACGGATAAAATTCGAGAATGACGAGAAATACGAGAAGTAAGCTAGCTAAGCACTATAAAACAGGGAATCCACTACGGTTAACCCAAAAAATCTGTGCAGCAGGAACAAATTGAGGAATTTAGCTAGCTATGTTCCCATTTGTTGCGTGTCACCACCAAAATATAACCATAAGTTAACCATAAAACGCTTCAACGTTAGTTTTTCTGGCTACAGGTATGGTTAAAGTTGTCTATTTTTTCCCAGCAGTGTTACAAGATTATAGTGTCTCTCCAGTGCGTATCAATCTTACTCCACCACTTTTTATGGTCTTTGTAATCCGTATTGCTAGACAAACAGTATTTTGCAAATCTGTGTAGAACTATTATTACAATTCTGGTAGGATTGCAGTTCAGTTTTTTAGGGCTTATTTTGCATCAGGGGGGGAAATGAGCTACTAATGTGTTTTTCTTACTGTCAGGTGATTTAAGGTGCAGTCTGTGAACTTTGCTATCTTGGCTACCTAGACCATCAGGGATATGACCCCAGCCCTGACTAAAATCCTGAAAGATGGCCATGGGATCCACCTGTCCTCGCCTCCTGCCTCTGTCAGAATGGACTCGGATGGGAGAGCCATGTGTAGTACTGAGCTGGAGTCTCAGATGAGGTCAACAGATGATGGTGACATCCAGAAGATGTGGCTGAACCTTTCCCTTTTCCCCTCTCTGGACTCAAGTCTCCCCGTTAGCCCCCTGGACGACCCTGCCAACCCTCTGCTTTCCTCATGTCCGCAGGCGTCTGCCAGCCAGTTTGAGACGCTGCTCTTCCCCAGCCCTGCTTCCCTCCTCAGCTTCCTTTCCTTCAGTAAAGGCCTGAGAGATTCTCATCAGGTGGCCCCAGGTGTGCCAGACATGTTTTTAGTCCCTGAGCACAATAGCCAAGAGGCTTGTCTGCTGCATGGATGCAATGCTACTCCTGAATGTGGGACAGATGGTGGTGATGTGTATCACTCCTCTCATGTCCTTAGCAGTGTTCCTCCCTCATATTCCTCTGGGGAGATAAGCTCACTGGACTGCACTCCCTTCTTTGCACCCCCACCTACAGAGACAAAGGGGAAAGTGGCTGGAATGGGCTGTCCTCATCCATCTCCAGTGCAGCCTTATAGTGGCAAGGTGAACTCTAACCAGCTGGCATTCAGGGCTGTGCTAGATGCGGCTGTGAAGGAGCAGCTCTCCAGGCAGAGAGGGCTGCAGAGCCGGGCTCAGAGGCTGCAAAGGAGACTGCATGCCCTACTAGGAGAACACGCTTTGCTGCACTGCAATCATCAGCTGGAGGGACTAGAAAGGCACTGTCAAGTCGGGGGGGTGTCTCTGGACAGCCTGGACTCCATACATTACATACCGCAAGTGGGAGATAATTGTTCCTGGGTCGAGTTGTCCACAGATTCGTCTTCCTTCATAGAGCTCAGAGAGTTTAACCTTTCCAGCCAGGCGGTGCTGAGAGGCCTTCAGGAGGCTTTGGACTCCGAGGCCACGGCCAGCAGCAGCTCAGAGGAGGAGCAAGAGGAAGATAAGATATACAGCAAAACCAAGACTTCACCTTTGTGAGTACCCAGCAGCTGAAAGTAGTTTGTATGAAGCTGCATACATCCTGTGAAACTGCACATGAATTAAAAAAAAAAATACAATTTTAAAGCCCTGAAGGTGTATGACTAGCAAATTAAGTGAGACCAGTCTCCTTGTCTCTTAAGTTGTGGGCTGCCATAGAACCGAGGTATTTTTTCTCGTTTTGAACGTTGTGTGTTTCTAAGAGCCACAGTGTGTATCACATGTGTCACAGCTGGTTATTCCAGCTAAATAAACAAGCTACAAAGGAGAGACTTTAGAAATCCCCTCAACCAGGTATTTTGCTTATCAAGTTGAGTGAGGTGAATCATATGATTTCACAGTGTCAGATATGAAGTTACCTGCCAGTGTTGACAAAAACAATCAGAAACCGTTTCACAAATGTCACTGTACTCTCACTGCTGAAAGGTTTGGTTGCCAGAACCCAGCTGTGGTTCACGCTGGAGCTGCTGTTTTAATTCAGAGTAGGCCACACAGAGGAAGATTCTCACTCTAGGCAACCTTTAAGATCAGGACAAGAACGACAGCCGAACACAGCAATAGGGTTAAAGTTCTTACTAGTTTGTTAAGAATACAAATATGGTGTGAATTGGAGAGACTTATTTCCGGATGACAGTATAAGTTTTGGGAAGTCAGCTGTCTCGGGGTATGTTTGTCACTGTGCCTCTGGGTGCATATTTCACTTGGCCCTCAGTCAAGTTTACAGTGTGGTTGTCATGAGCACAAGTTTTGTCCTCCCAGCTATGGAGAGTGTGATGCCGTTTTTTTTAGACATGCACACACACATTCTTTTTCTATGCTGCAGTCATAACACATTCAGCAGACAAGCCAGCTCTCTTTACCCATGGGCTAGGAAATAAACATTGCCATGCCAGCAAGCCTGGAACATGCCAGCCATTCTGGGCCACCGTGCTTAGTGCTCCTAGTTTTAGTGAAAAATATTTATGAAATGTGTGTCTGTGTGTGTGTGTGTATGTGGTTTGGATGGGCGGTGCTGTGAGTCGTAATGTCAAAGGCAAGGAAAAAAAATGGAAATCCTGTAAGGAGAGTTTTTATAGGGTGCTAACAAACCACACAACAGAATCAACTTGCAAAAAACTGTGCACATTGCAAACAAAGTTATTATTATCAGAATTTTATATATGTTTTTGCATTGGTCTGGTTAATATAGTGGCAAATGTCCACAAATAAATACTTAAATGAGAAACTCTCCACTTTTAAATACAGGGAATGGGAGCAATTGTGTTAAAATAGAATTTCAAAAACAACAAACAAATAATTTGGGGCATTTTGGGTCAATAACATATCCAACATGTTGGTGTCTTGTTTGCAGCATACACCATGATTGGCGCAAAATGCAATGACTAACAGACCAAGTGCAAACATATCAATTTTTTTTATTAATATATTTGACAGGGACAGTGTACATTAATTAACATTGCTGTAAATGCACCAGAATTAGCCAAAAGGCTATTTTTCATCCGCTGTCCCTGGACAGATCTTAAAATTGTCTCCCAAAAAACAACAACAATAAGAAAATTACAGTCAAATTCAGGGCACTTTCTAGGTAAATTAATCAACTACAAACCTTTCTGTTTTTTGTTTTTTTTTAACTACATGACCCTCACCCACACCCCACATCATCATTAAGGAATGAAAAATATTCCTTTTAAAGATCATCTTTCTGGCTGACAGTAGAGAGTGACAGGAAACATTGTGGAGCGAGACCAAGAAAAAGAGAGAAACAGGGATATCCAATAGGCCTAACTGGAATTAAAAATGAACTGCAGAATACTTCTTAGGCCAGTTGCCCATCATTCCAGGACATCCTGGAAAGGAGCGTTTACTGTGCTTGGATGAGAATTTCAGTGGTCATACACAACGTCAAAAATATTTCAGAGAATGTATGCAACGTGTCAAGCTTGGACAGTCTTTGGTTTGAGGACAACATTGTCCAGCAAACAAAGCTCTCATTCAGATGGGTATACTGCATATCTGCTTCAGAAATGTGGGGACATCCATGTCAGGACAGTTAGGGTCTTGGCTTTAGTCCAATTAGACCTTTCTTTTTGGACCAAGTCATGTCTGGTATAAGTGCAGCATTTATTTTTTCAGTTAGGCTAGATGTAGTTCTTCAACCCTTCTGTTTTTTTTTCCTGAATCAGTGAAATAAACAGGCGTTTTTTGGGGAATTGGACATGTTTATTAGCACTGAGAACAGGAATGAGAGGTTTTTTTTTACGAGTGTTGTGTGTGTCTTTTTATTTGGCCAGCTTTAGTCATCTTGGAATCGTCAGCTTCTCTTTTGTACAAGTCTGCTGAACAATGCGCTGTGGATTGTGAGTAAACCTCTCCCGGGGACTTTTTATGGCAGGTTCCTCCTTGAAGAGGACATCTCATTGCTGGAGACGCAACAGGTCATTGTCCTCCTTCCAAAAATGTTGAAATTGTTGATCTTTAACATTCTAAGTACGAACTCGTAAAGCAGTGACATGGTCTGACTTTAATTTGAAACCACACAGCACTGGCAGCAGACCTTTACACCTCCAGCTGTTGCTCATTTTCAGTTTTCAGTACGTTTGTCATTTTTGTGAAAGACTACGTGTTGGAAAGTTTAAATGCAGGACACACCCAAAAGCCCTAATGCCTCTGCAGGAGCCAAGAAACACTATTCAAATAGGAGAATTCATAAACCCACAGCAACTTGCTGGGGCTGGCCTTTACTTTCTCACTCTGGAGGGTAGCCAGTGGATTGCTAGACCCCAAATGTTATTCAGCAATATTAATATTTCCATGAAAAACGTGTATGTAAATATGTAGGCTTCTTGCACACTTACAGGTATAAAGCAACCAAAAACACATTTAAAAAGTAGTGCCCAGGTTTTGGAACATAAATCCCATTCAAGACCCTTTTCTTAGTTCACCTTATGGCCTACCTTTCCTCTCCTGTCCTCTCCCACTGACTCGCCTACTGCTTGTCTAAGGAAGATTCTCATTATGAAACTAAAAAGAGCTGCAAGGCAGCCGAGTCTGGCCATTGTCTGTGCAGGAAAGAGAGATCCTACTTCTTTAGCAGTCATTAACCAAGGCTTTGTTTTCATTTGCAGCGTTCTACTACAAACTGTGTTTAGCCTAAGTGTGATCAGGCAAGCAAAAACATTTTGGGTAACACACTAATATTACCTACCTCATAATACCAATCAGTATTGTCAAATCCTCAGTGTGTAGCTGCTTGGTGACTGGCCTAACCTTTCTCCGTCCTACATCTGAGTGTTTGAAGTGGGGGGACTCCCTCCTTGTCGTAGCCAAGGTCCAAGAGCACTGCCATAGCAACTGCAACTATTGCCCTTCTGGGGCCAGCCAACCACACACACACAGAACATAAATGCTAACTGAACAGGCTAGTCCCTTGGAAACATACTGTAGATAAGTTTTATTTTTTGGCCCAGATAAGCTTTTGTGCTTTAGGAAAATCCCCCCCATGTTGTTAGGATGCTTAACAATTTACACACTACATTGCAACATGCTTGGTGTAAAATAGGTCATAAGATGACAGTGCTGCAGTTCAAATGTGTGAATTGACAAATGGTTTGGTCTGTCAGTGCTCTCTTTGTGTTACTCTGTCCTCCTTCCAACTTTGTGTAACTTTTCCGTCTTGTGAGACACATTTCCTGCTAACGACTCTCATATGCTAACCTCTTGGTGCACTTCCAGTTAATGGCCATAATGGAGGTTTAGACTGCATTCAATATCTTGACATTTTTCTGCCTTCATGGCCAAATTTGCATTGTGAATGATCTGATTGTACGGCTGTATCAGGACATAAAGCCTTTGACACAAATTAATAGAATACTATAATAGCACCACATGAGTTTTAAGTCTCCTTCTCTGTTGTTCTTCATCACCCTGCCCCTCGGCCTGCAGCAGCAGCAGCAGCAGTAGCATTAGCTGTGAGAGGCGGTGGCTGGAAGAGAGAGCGGAGCTGGGCAGCAGATGGAGTTGGTTGCAGCTGCGTCTGGCCGAGCTGGAGGGAAGGACACAACAACTGATGGAGCTCCACAAGCACATCCGCTCTACCAAGGTAAGACAGGAATCCTCTGTATCCAGCTCAATAAGTGGCGGTTGACATAATGTACCAACTGGCAGCCATAGATCATTAAGGGCCCTTGAGACAAGTCAGTTGTGTGAAGAGAATGTTAACCGACTTCTGCTGTCTTACTGTGACAAATGATTGGCACTTTAGCTTTACGTATTGAATAGAAATGTGAGCCACTATAGTTACATTTGAAAGCTGCATTAAACAATGCAAACAACTTTTGATGATCTGCTATCTCTATGAAAGGTTAAATGTATTAATAGTCCTTATGGTCATTTTTCAAAGAGAATACTCTGTGGTAATAATTGTATATTCAATGTATGATGCGTGGCAGAGTGTAAAACTAAAGACTTGAAAATATGTTCTTTCTACTTTTAAATACTAATAATTGTGAATCATGTGTTGAAATTTCCAAACATCAAACCTAGTTAACATAATTTAATCCATGCAGACCACATCCAAAGTAGTGTGTGTGTGTGTGTGTGTGTGTGTGTGTGTGTGTGTGTGTGTGTGTGTGTGTGTGTGGTTGTGTGTGTGTGTGTGTGTGTGTGTGTTGTGTGTGTGTGTGTGTGTGTGTGTGTGTGTGTGTGTGTGTGTGTGTGTGGTGTGTGTGTGTGTGTGTGTTGTGTGTGTGTGTTGTGTGTGTGTGTGTGTGTGTGTGTGTGTGTGTGTGTGTGGTGTCAGGGTGGTGTGGTGCTTGCAACGTCCCAGCCACTGACAGACAGACAAATTCAGCAGACCCTGCTGACAGAAATGGAAGGGTTGTCCTGCACAGCCTCGAATGCTGACACTGAACCTTGCAGCCCCACACGCCTTCTGCACAACATAGAGAGACAGGTAAGAGGAAGGAGCTAGTAGACACACAAATACTGTGTGTGTGTGTGTGTGTGTGTGTGTGTGAAGAGTCTGGAATCATCAAGAGAAATAGTAAACTACAACTTAATACACTAAGTCACGAGGAGAATATCCTTTTAAATCTGTTAAAGCTTATCAGTCAGTGTATCAATCAGTGTTATGTAGAAAAGCACAGGAGGTTATGAATTTGTAATATGTGTGCAAACGGTGCAAAAAGGAGCAACTTGTTCAATTGTACTGGTCTGTTCTGTATGTTCAAAAAATATATGAATGCGCCGCGAGGCAGCTACAGACTATATATATATATATATATATATATATATATATATATATATATATATAAAATCTCCAGTGCCACTTATAGTATGCATTCTGCTTGACCTTTGGAATGCATTAATTCCTGCTGCTTTATGAAGCCTACAGGTGTTTAATATACCCAAAGGGAGCGTGCGCTGATATGCTGAGAATTGTCTGTTAATCTCATCTAAGACGTGCAGTTTTAATGGTATGAAAAGTTATACTTACAGCTATACTTACAGTGTGCATTTGAATCTATTTTAGTTTAAAAAAAAAAGAATATTAAAGATTTGACATAAGTTTAAAATTACACTACAGAATTTATATGATATCAGGGAACTGTGTCCCCCAGCTAAAACTGGTCTGAGCAGGCCAACACTCATGTACAATGTAAAACTTTAGTGCGTAGCTTTTTGATCGCTCTCTGTATTACTCAGTATGGCTGTGTTCAGAAGATTGTGATGTCCGGCAATTTCCGCGCGCAGAAGCTCGAGTGAAGAAAATTACCTCTTCTGAAGACTCCATGTTTGTTTAATCCTCAGTGTCCTCCTCGGCTACTAGCAACGCCGTGGAGGAGGGGTGGGGGCTGTATGTGATCACGGAAGGCTTGTTTCACGTGGGCGCGCCGACAGTGTTGTCGTCATTACAACAACGGAAACTACTCACCATAGCCTTTAATGCCAAAATGAGCACCTGCCCCAACTGATGTTCATTTACAAACCTCAGCTGTGTGTTTTGCTTTCACTTGACAGTAGTGAGTTTGTTTGGCCAGAAAAGTGCAAAAAATGTTCTTTGGATGTTAAAGCACGTTTGTGTTGTGTACTGGGCAGCAGTAGGCATGTTTGAGCCACACTGGGCTCTGCAGTGAAGCAACTGAATGATTCTTAAAGCATCAATAAACAATAGAAAAATAAGGCCCAGGTAAATGAAAATAACCAGAATAATCCTTTAGTGTTGCACCAGGCAAATGTGCAACTTGGAAGCACAAATAGCACAGAAATACCTGAATTAAATGAGCATTTTCTTTGTGAATCATCATGTGTACTGTGATCTTTTCCAACATCACACCGTGTACTCGCATGTTTTACAGTCTGATCAGTCCATAATCACTTATAGCAAATAATATCCAAGGCCAAGAGAGTCTAAACACTGTATGTAGGTTATTCCATCTTGCTTGAATGGACTGCTTACTTACTCACTCACTGCTGCTATAAAGATACAGTGTTTTTCACCCTGAAGTTTAATTCACCACTTGTCTGTGATGTCTTCATTGCAGAGTGCTCAGCTCAGCCAGATTGTCAACAGTCTGATGCTTCCTCTGAGCTTTTCACCTCCATCAAAACAACCACAACCACACACCTGGAAAGGCAAGAGAGCCTTCACAAGGTAGAGAACACACTCACACACACACACACGCACACACACACACACGCACACACACATACTCACTCACACACATACTCACTCACGCAATATGTACATGTAATATGAAATACAGAACAGAGAAACTTGTACTGATAGAGGTTTGCCCATTGTCCAGTTTAGCCTAAAGTCTATACTTATCAAGGCTGAAAGCATGCTCCATGTCTGTAAAATAACCAGTAATACAGTAATACTGGTCGGTCCCCACCATCTGGCCTGACTTGAATCATCCCTTCATGTCTTTCCTTTCTGCTGCATTTTTAACTCTATTTGTCCGGCTCGGAAGATAAAAGTCAGGTGATAAAATATACTTTTTGCTTTTTTATGCATGTAACAAGGTATTGTTTGTTTCTGGTTGCTAGAGGAGATCATAAACCAACAACACATCAGAAAAAACTTGCTTTTTGAGTGTTTGTGATCCCAGCATGAATCATATCCCTGACATTTCCATGACCTCACCTGATCTCGCCCCTGCAGTGGTCAGAAAGGAGACTGTGTTTTTGTGCCTGGGAGCTCTAAGAGAAGGAGACTGGCTACCAGGAGGCTCTTCAAAGCTGATGTGTCATGTGTGTGTGCCCGGACCCGACCTCTAGTCACCTACCACAAGCCTAAACTGTTCACTTTCAACACCTGCAACCCCAGCAGTTCACAGGTAGGCCCACATGCAGTCTCCCCCATTTCTCAGCCTGTCCATCTGAACCATTTACATTCACAACTGTCAAAGCACACATGCACATTCTCTGTGACATGACTCAGACCATGGACACATTTTTCAATATTTATCTTCCCGTAATTGGAATACTGTAGCTACAGGGTACATGTACGAATCCCTGTCAACAATGTAAGTCTGTACCTGAAGAAGCTATGTCTTTATTTCTGGGATTATTTTCTGTTTAAATTACAATGTGTCCACTTAATTTTATTATTTATTTTAATAAATATAAAAAAAATTAATATTATTTTTTGGCCATTTCCGCATTTATTTGATAGGACAGCTAAGAGAGAAGGGAGACATGCAGGAAATCGTCCCAGGTTGGATTTGAACCCTGGACCTCTGCGTCGAGGCATAAACCTTGAAGTATATGTGCGCCTGCTTTACCCACTGACCCGACCCGGCCACCATATTGCTTATTTTAAAATTGCTCTGCGCTTCTGAAACAAATCAATTTCCCCACAGGGATACATTAGTGTCTATTCATTAGTGCCGCCCATGTCCCTGTGCAGTATAAGCCCGTGTAGATACTGGATGGATGCTAAAATACATTCCCCCCCCCCCCAGCAATATACTTAATTAACAATGTACCACTTATAAATCCCAGTTGTAGGCTGGCTGATGTGTAGAAGTTGTAAAACATATGCATTCATTTATTTCATTGAAATTATTCATGTCAAATGTTGCTATCATGCAATCACCCTACGTCGGCCTTAGTGTTGGAATGCTATTTGCTTCAAATAAACAAGTACATGTAATTTTTAAAGCTTGCGCCGTTATTTAGCCAGGGGACCTTTTGTATGTTCTTGCCAGGTCAAGTGTCACTTAGTTGCCAATGCCCTACTGAGCTTCACACATTTTTAGTAATATTAACTCATACACTACACATTGTACAATTATATCAAAAATCACATACACAATGCTTTTTACGTTTTGCAGAAAAAACAACTTCAGATGAATGGCTTTGTTGCAGAAATCATTAATGCAGCTTTAATATGGTATGTTTTAATCTTTTAAGCCAGTTTTAACAGGCAGTGACAAGTTGACCTGTCTACAGGTAATACTGTAGTTAAAGAAACCTGTCCTGACTGACTTATACCTCATTAACTATGCTCTTGTTTACTATCATGTCAAAACTAATTTCCTCTCTGTTTTCTCTTTCTTGTGCTTCAGGACTCTGGGAAGTCCACATCCACCCTATCTTCTTCTCTCTCAGCGTCTTCCTGTTCAAGTTGTTCATCCTGTGATCCTGTAGTCCTGTGCCCTGATCCAGACTGCAGCTCCAGTAGGGCCCTGTACTCCAGGACCCCCGGCTTCACATCGCACCCTGTGCTGTCTTTTTCATATGGTAGGAGCCACAGTAACATAGTTGCATAACATTTGCTAGTGAGAAAATCCTATAAATCTTAAACATTTAGGAGGATGAGGAAACTCCAAGCAATGTTTGCTTGTATGGTTGTTTTTTTTAGTTTAAAAAAAATGTTATCTAAATAATATTTTTCGGGGCATTTTAGGACAGCTGAAGAAGTGAAAGGGGGAATGACATGCAGCAAAGGGCCGCAGGTCAGAGTTGAACTCACGGCCGCTGGATTAAGGAGCAAACCTCTATATGTGTGCGCCTGCTCTACCAACTGAGCTAACCCGGCTGCCGATGTTTTTCCTTTGAAAGACATTTGTAATGTTGATTTATTTACTTTTTTATAAAAGGTGTAGTTCACAAGAGTAATTTCTTGTTTTCACATTTGACTTAGCAGACAGTATGTTGTCTGAGGTGCAACACACGCTGGCCATATTGGATAATTTGCCAGTTGACATTTGTAGCACACCGGACGTGACAAACAGAAGTAGACTAAATCAGTGGTGTATCGTGATCAGGATGCTACTGTGTATGGGAATGCATAGAAAACTGTGGATGTGGTTGCTTTGTTGCGGGCCATACACTGCCAGTGTGTTGCTTGCTTGCGTTGGGAGATGTGCTGAGTAATTGATTATAAAAGTGTTAGATTGTTCAAACTGCTTTGACTGCATACTTATGACTGAATTGTCATTATATTTTTATCTTTTTTTTTTCCCCAGACACTCCTCGGTCCCACCACTTAAACAGGGTCCTGACCAGAGAGGAATGGTCCCAAAGGCCTTTGGTTTTCAATGTCCCACCATCCAGTCTAACACACTACAACAGACACAGCTCCACACCACTGCACAATAGTAAGATCCTGCCCTTTACCAATATTGATTACCAAACTTGCACTGTTCTGTAGGGCAGGGTATCATTCAAAACTTTCTGATAACGGTACCAATACCTTGACTTTGATACCGGGTCCTAAAGATACTTTTTTCAATATCAATTTTATAAAATCCATTATAACAAAAGAAATTGAAACATTACACATTATGGTATGAATCGTGTTCATGTTTTAGTTCCTACTGCGTGAGCCCTACGAAGAGATTAAACAATTTACGTTTTTGAAAGTTGAGCCCTATCATTACTGTGAGCAAGGAACAGAAAACTGTCACCTGCCAAGATAATGGCACAAATGGTTAAGGATTAGCTTTTGTACACTTTAACCAAAGCGTAAAATCCCTGAGGGAGTGAAGGGCAGATTGGAATGAATGGACATTCTTGTGCTGTATTAACTGTGGTGTGTGTGTGTGTGTGTGTGTGTGTGTGTGTGTGTGTGTGTGTGTGTGTGTGTGTGTGTGTGTGTGTGTGGTGTGTGTGTGTGTGGTGTGTGTGTGTGTGTGTGTGTGTGTGTGTGTGTGTGTGGTGTGTGTGTGTGTGTGTGTGTGTGGTGTGTGTGTGTGTGTGTGTGTGTGTGTGTGTGTGTGTGTGTGTGTGTGTGTGTGTGTGTGTGTGGTGTGTGTGTGTGTGTGTGTGTGTGTGTGTGTGTGTGTGTGTGTGTTGTGTGTGTGTGTGTGTGTGTGTGTGTGTGTGGTGTGTGTGTGTGCCATTATAGGTCACAAATACAGGCAGCATGCAAGGCATCATAAAAGCAGAGTTATGGGTCTGTCACCTATCAGGATTGCAGGCTCTGCTCAGAGTCGACACAGGAGAGCCAATCAGAAGAAAAGGAAGACGACACACATCCACAGGCTGATAGAAGGTGTGTGTTCATCTTGTATACCAGGTTTATAGAAACTCAGTTTGTCGTATGGCTACAGTAAAAACTATATTTTGTGTGTGTGTGTGTGCTCGTGTGTGCGCATGTGCGTGCGTGTGCGCGTGTGCATGCTCATGTGGGTGTTATACCCAGATGAGGAAGATATCCTGTACCAGCGCTGTGACAGTTCAGATGAAGTGCTCGAGGAAGGCTTTACACAGGCGTCACGCAAGCATGCCTCACAGGTAACACGCACACATTTTTGTAATGTGTATACTTGTGAAAACCCTCATTGATATACACAGTAATGCCCTAACCCTTATCCTTACCCAAACCGGAGCTAAGATCAAGATTAGAATTATAAAACACACTCTTATCCTATACATTCAAAAGCATCTCTTGAATAAGGTGGTCATTTTACGAAAACCCTGTATCTTGGCAACGTGGTGATGTAGAAGGTCTTTGAGTGTGTGAACGCCTCTGAATCATCGCTGTTAACTGTCACACCATGTTTCCTTTTAGGGCTTTGTTCGCAAACGCCAGGGAGAGAGTAAGTACAACATCAACAACATTGTCATCCCCATGTCTCTGGCTAAAGTGGAAAAACTGCAGTACAAAGACATCCTCACACCCAGGTATGGAACAAAGCTGCCTCTAAAGAAGATGCACAGAATTCTGAAGACGCTGGCTTTGTATTTTAGCTCACGACAGACTTTTTTGTAAATGAACAGTCAGACTCGCAGCACATTACATTTGCTGATCATTGCCTCCAAAAATGTAATTCATAATTTCTTGACTCTTGATCATGCCTCTAGATTCTTACGCATGTAGTTATTTGTTTATTATGTTTTCATTTAAAAACATGAAATAAATTTGAGTGCTCGACTTATTTTGTCTTACTAATCATTTTCACAATTTCCGGTGCGTTTCATGCACTTCTGTTACGTCTCAATGTGACTATAATTAAACACACTGTTTTTACTCTGTCGCAGAAAGATGCTGTGCACGCTGTCCGTCATTATTGTCCTTCACCTTAAAAGGTTTTTCTTTGCAGTTGGCGGGTTGTTGACACCTCATCTCTGAACAGTGAGGCAGAGAAGGAGGAGGGCAATGAGGAGGGACAGGTAATATCTCATTCCGTTAGAAATTAGCTTTTTGTGATTTTTGAAAAAACATGTATTTATTTTTGTGTGTGTTTCAGGTGGAGGATCTCACAAACAAAGTGTTTTCCCTGAGACACCTGGACTTAGAACAGAGAGAGAAATTGCGCTGGCCATCATTGGGAAAAAGAAAATGCTGCAGGCTTCCTAAAAGGTGGACACACACACAATGCAGCAATCATTTGAATAATGTTACATCAGGTGGTACCAAATTACAAGGTGAACTTCATGCCTCAGGTGGGTTTGGGAGAATGAATTGGCTTTCTCAAACATCAGAAATGTCAGGCAGTGTTTGTCACATGTCATGCTTTTATCAGAAGATGATGACAAATAGATACATTTGACAATTCAATTACATCCTAAACCCACTGTCTGTGCTGACGGTGCAGTTGCAACTATTGCAGATTTGGCTTGCTCATCTCTGTGCATGTAAACATACGCTGTGTGAAAGGGAAATGTTGAGTCATTTCCTTGCAAAGTTTCATGGGCTATGCTTGTTTTTTTTCACTCCAGATCTGGCAGCAGGTTGTCAGGCAGTGGGGGCGGGATGTGCACATCAGGAGAGGAGAGCTCTGTGGAGTTGAGTTGTGCTCAGTTGGATACTGATGAGCAGCAAAGCTCAGAGGAGTGGCTGGTAAGATCAAAAGCACCACAGCTGAAGCACCAAATCCCCAAAACTAACTTTGAATGTCGGAGTATGATGATTCAGGTGCCATAAAAGGGAACCTGTGCTCAGTCATACACAACAATCTTCTGTTGGCTGTTACATTATGATGCCATGTCTCCAACATAGTGGCCACATTATTGTTTTATCACTTCAACCCCTAAATGTTGCTGAAGGTATATTTATGTAACATTTCAGGAAAAGACACCTCTGTGCTATTTTAGCTTCAGAAGAGGGAGTAGGAGTATAGAGAGGAAAACATGGGTTTCAGAATAATCAATACAATTTCCCAGGCAGTCATATTGTGTGAGATAAAAAGCCAAAATGCATCTTTGAGAGTCTACACAGATACTTGTCTCCACTCTGCTCCACTTGTTGATACTCTGATTGCAGTGATCTATACCACTTCACTTTGATTGTAGAAGGATTGGGTTGCTACTTAACCAGACTGGCCAAATCAACCATCTCCACAGCACAAATGTCCCCTTCTTCACTGCTTGCAATTCTTATGCACTCCATTTTAAAGAGGCTTTAAAGCCATGCATCACTATGATACAGCCGTCAAAGTCTGAATTTGATGGGACTGATGTTGGAAGAGCAAATATCGGAATTTTGGACATGCTGCATTCACTTGCTCCTTGGACGGTCCTTTTTCCCGAGTTGGGAAGTTATTCGTCTGACTTCGATGTGACGCTACAAAGAAGATGTGTTGAATTCTTTTGCTCAGAGTGTTTAAACAACACATTGATAGCCGTTTCAAGTCTTTATGTCCAGTTTAAAGCTTTATATGAATGATTTTATCCCAGACTTATTGCTGTACAAGTACATTCCCTAAAACCAGGGAAATATTGCTTTACTTGTCTTATCAGGATTATATATACAGTGGTCTGCAAAAGTTTGGGCAACCTTGTTAATTTCCATGATTTTCCTTCATAAATCGTTGGTTCTTAGGATAAAAAAATCAGTTAAATATATCATATAGGAGACAAACACAGAGATATTTGAGAAGTGAAACGAAGTTTATACCATTTACAGGAAGTGTGCAATAATTGTTTAAACAAAATTAGGCATGTGCATAAATTTGGGCACTGCTGTCATTTTACTGATTTCACAATCTTTAGAACCAATTATTGGAACTCAAAATTGGTTTGGGAAGCTCAGTGACCCTTGACCTATATACACAGGTGAACCCAATTATGAGAGAATATTTAAGGGGGGGCAATTGTAAGTTTCCCTCCTCTGTGAATCTTCTCTGAAGAGTGGGATTCTCAAAAGAACTGTCACATGAACTGAAAACAAAGATTGTTCACTATCATGAATTAGGGGAAGGATACCGAAAGCTGTCTAAGAGATATCAGTTGTCTGTTTCCACAGTTAGAAACATAGTCAGGAAATGGAAGACCACAGGCACAGTTCAAGTTAAGGCTCGAAGTGGCAGACCAAGGAAAATCACGGATAAACAGAAGCGAGAATGGTTAGAAACAGTCAAAGTCAACCCACAGGCCAGCACCAAAGACACACAACATGATCTTGCTGCAGATGGAGTCATTGTGCATCGTACAACTATGCGCGCACTTTACACAAAGGGGATGCTGTACGCAAGAGTGATGCGGAGGAAGCCTTTTCCCCCGCCCACATCACAAACAAAGCCGCTTGAGGTATGCTAAAGCACATTTGGACAAGCCGGCTTCCTTTTGGAATAAGGTGCTGTGGACTGATGAAACTAAAATTGAGTTATTTGGACATAACAAGGGGCGTCATGCATGGAGGAAAAACAACACAGCATTCCTAGAAAAACACCTGCTGCCTACAGTAAAATTTGGTGGTGGTTCCATCCTGCTGTGGGCCTGTGTGGCCAGTGCAGGGACTGGGAATCTTGTTAAAGTTGAGGGACGCATGGATTCCACCAAATATCAGCAGATTCTGGAGACCAATGTCCAGGAATCAGTGACAAGGCTGAAGCTGCGCCGGGGCTGGATCTTTCAACAGGACAATGACCCTAAACACTGCTCAAAATCTACTAAGGCATTCATGCAGAGGAACAAGTACAACGTTCTGGAATGGCCATCTCAGTCCCCAGACCTGAATATTATTGAAAATCTGTGGTGTGACTTAAAGAGAGCTGTCCATGCTCGGAAACCATCAAACCTGACTGAATTAGAGGTGTTTTGTAGAGAGGAATGGTCCAAAATCCCTCCAACCAGAATCCAGACTCTCATAGGAAGCTATAGGAAGCGTTTTGAAGCTGTTATTTCTGCAAAAGGGGGATCTACTAAATATTGAGTTATTTTTTTGATTGTGGTGCCCAAATTTATGCACATGCCTAATTTTGTTTAAACAATTATTGCACACTTCCTGTAAATGGTATAAACTTCGTTTCACTTCTCAAATATCACTGTGTTTGTCTCCTATATGATATATTTAACTGATTTTTTTTATCCTAAGAGCCAACGATTTATGAAGGAAAATCATGGAAATTAACAAGGTTGCCCAAACTTTGGCAGACCACTGTACCAATAACTTTTCCATCTAATCTAGATTACACTACGTGTACAGCAACCAACAGTTACGACCTAATACCATATTACAAATCATATGTGAGCAAGAATTTGATATGCAATACGTGAATTAATAAATGGTTTCTTGCCATCCACCCAACATTTACTTTTGTCTACCATATCACTGTGTAATATGACGCCAAAGTCAAAGTTGACTTGTCAAAGTCATGGAACAAAGATTTTGCCGACTTTCCAAGTTGTTTATTCGACTTGAGAGGGCACTCACCTGAATTATTCTGGGAAACTTTTTTTTTTTTTTTTTATACATATTTCACAATTTAACTTTTTAGTTTGTTTATAAAGATCCCCATTAGCTTCTGTTGTCTTAAACAGGAGCGGCTTTTCCTGAGGTCTCTATTATTTCATAAGAATATTACATTAACTGGATTACATACATTCATACTTACAATAAATTGTTGCACATTTATTCATGTAGCTTTTGAAATTTTAAGCAAATATAAGGCTCAGTACATAATTGATTTATGGATAAAAGTGTTATATTCTCATCCTTGTGTCTATAGAAAGTGAGACCTAAAGCCCATTCTAAACTCTAAAACATGCCAACGTGTCAAATATATTCAATTTACACATGTGTACAATATGTACATACTTTTAGATTTTCTCAATTCCATTATATGCCCTCTGTCCTCTGGCAGCCTCAGACACCCTGGGACCCACGAGTGTTTCCCTTGGGTGAGGACGAGGAAGACGCCCTGCACTCTGATAACCGAGAACAAGTCCCATTAGGGTGGTTAGAGTGTAGCGCTGCCTCCTCCACATCAAAGAACTCCAACTCCCATCTCTCCCCAGCTCCGTCCTCTGGCGCTACACTGCCGTGTGGTGGACTAAGCCAGAGCTGCACACCCAATGGCAGCTGAGAGAGCAGTGCCTTACTTTTAAATGTAAGTTCGGAAATACTGAGAATCCCGTTTGATCTGATTTGTTTGTGTGTGCCAGAACTTTTTGCTGAATTATTATATTGTTTGTTCTACATAAATTCTCAATTTGATCATTCATTTGACAAGTTTTTACTATATAATTTCTTTTGTAAGTCAATAAATAAATCAGATGTAAGATATTTATCAAAAAAGACAATTCACACTAATTAAGTCATGTTTAGTAGTCAGTTTAGTAAATCATTTTCTTTGTCATTCATTCAATAATTTAGTCATTCATTTTGTTTATCTGTGCATTTATGCATCTGTCCAATAAGTAAAGCTCACCGCAAATGATTTATTCATATGTTAATGGTTCCTGGTTTCATTTTCCAGAATGTGCTAACTGATTGATTGATGCAGGAATAATTAACAAAGGCATAATTCATTAATTCATTATTCAGAGGAATTTGAGGTAATTTAGGAAGTTAAATATTAATAAGAAAGATTGGAAGGTTTGTTCCATTCAGTCATTGGATCTTAATCTAACATTGAGAGTCAACATATAGTAGTATTTTTGACGGCTACTCAAATAGTTGTATTTGCCAATAAAAATATGTCAATACTTGTTTTATTTTCTCTGCAGAACTCCACATGTCTGGGACAAGGAGGAGAAAATGTGCCATGGAAACCTTAATGGGATACTTAATACATTCCAGAACAGCGATTTGATGTTATTTGTATAATACTTTAAAAAAAGGACTCCGCTGTACTCTCAGGTCCGTGTACTGTTTGTAGTTGTCACTTACTATTTATTTCCACAGTTGTCTTAAAAGAGTCTGTATAGGAAGACCAAATTACAAACACATATTTATGTAACTTTTTACTTGATTTACATGTGCTTTATAATTTCATGTTTTTTTTTGTCTGACGCTGTAATTTTTGTACATATTTTTTAAGAAAGTTATTAGTAAACATTAACATTAATAATCATAGTGCCGGTTGTTATACTTTGCCAGCTGGTAGTTTCTAGAGTTGTCTGATGCACAAAAGTGGTACTGCCACCTGGTGAGGGATCACATCCTTGTTGCAGCTCTTGACTCCTGCTGTTGTGTTGAGGCCTTTGCATGATGGGCGTGGGATTATTGGAAAGCACCAACCATTGTGTATCAGACGACAGGTTGGCTCTCTGCTCTCCCCACATGGGATCCCACTTCAGGGAATAAGTTTATTTTGAATTGGGGGCAAAAAGCTTTCCTCTATCCTCACAAAGTCATGCTGTATCTCACTGTATGTGACCATTGAGAATTTCCTCTTAAAGCAGAAAAGTAAGAATGAAAAAGAGGAATATCTAATTATAGCATGCATGTATGAGCACAGGTCAAGACATGGACAATTTAAATCCATAACATGCTTTTTGATATGCAACCATTCTAAAAATGAACACATTAAGTGAAGCATCTGATCAGTCATTAGTTTTTATTTCAGTCACGCCTAATATGTCGGCAACTTCCGCCAAGTGTACTTAACTAAGATGTCTTGATACAAGCTAGTACTGGAAGGACAAAGTAATGTGAGGTCATTTCAGTGGTTTGGATAATTAACATTTAAGGAGGTCACCGTGTTTTCGGGCTATACTCCCACTGCAACACCTCTTACTTTGGTTCCATATGCATAACTTATGATATCCTTCACAACTAGCAGGAGGCCTAATGGGCAGATGGTGGTCAAGGTCGTCCCTCTCCTCTTCATGTAGTATGTGGATTTGCTTTTAACGGGGAATGAGAGACAGAATGCCCAGAATTAGAAACTCAATCACATTAAATTAATTTACAGATGATTATCTTATTCCAGGTTGGTAGGGGTAAATACGATTTTTGCTGAAGACGTTTTTCCATCTCCATGAGTCAGATGTCAATTGAGGCAACTTTTTGTTTTAATTCTTTCTCAAACAAGCCTCCTCCCCTCGTGATATTAAATTTATTCCTGGGTTTTCTGGAAAAGCTAGATATTTATTTAAGAAAAAAAGTTGTGTAATGTTCTTTAAGTGTCTATAGTAATGTGCAGGATCACAGAAAGGGAAAGGGGAGCCAGCAGTCTCACCTCTCCTGTAGGTGGTCCACCCAGCCACATCCGTCTTTTTCTTTCAGCTGGCAGGCAAAATGAGCGTCTGGTGGCCACATGGGGGCCATATTGCTCCTTAGAAGCCAGCTAACATTAAACCAGAATGCCTCAAGCATCAGTTAATAGAACTGGAATTATCAGAATAAATGGATGATAAATTGTGGGCAAAATCCTTTATTTTAGTTAGTTTTATTAGTCCAATACAATATTATATATATATATATATATTAATATATATATATATATATAGTATCTAATAAATATATATATATGATTATGTGTGTATATATGTGATATATATATATTATATATATTATATATATATATATATAATATATATATATATATATATATACACACACACACATACATACATAACTATAGAACTACACAACTAGGAAGATCAGCAATTGTATTTGCACTTATACACTTGTATTTCTACATGGTTGTAACTACAGTGCTCTACATTTAGAGAACAGCTTGAACAACCCAAAATTGGATGTTGTGTAATGTAGTGCGACAATATAATAATACAACATACTGTATAGAAATGCTCGTTTACTGCTAAATAATTTTACTGTAGGATACTGGGATTTTAAAATGCAATTATATGCTTGCCCATTAATTCATACACAACCTCCACCTCTGCAATTTAGTTGAAGAAAATAAAATGTTGATCTCAATATCACTACAAAAACATCTGGTCAAATTCACTATTTGTTTTCTAGAAACTACGGTAGTTCCATAGCCTGGAAATCCAGACCTAAATCTGAAAGATTCTCGCGAGAATTCTGGATTTCCAGGGTACTAGTTCCAATGAAAGCTGATCAAACTGAAATGATGTGGGTTATCCACAAATTTCTTGGACAGACAGTCTGCTATTATTTTTTTTTTTATTTATTCATTTTATCTTTCAGCGGTATAAACACAATGCCGTTCTCAATCTCAAATTCAGCAAATAAAATATTGTGGAGAAAGAACTACTAGAAGGAGGTAATAAGATAAACCTGGCCTAGGCCTGTAGGCCACGCCTGTGTTTCTTTTGTCTTGTGAAAACCGCCACGGCACTTAGGTTACGTAAAACAAAGCTACCGTCTTCGCCTGAAAGCAAGACTGAGCGTTACAGCTTAACCTTAGCAACTTGAGACAGACAAAGTAGTATTTTTGTAAACATTGTCAATACGATAATACAGTGAGCCCTGGTTAAAATGCTTCACACTTATTTTAAAAGCAAGTCGCAAAAATGTGTCAGAAATGGCGTCCTCGAGGGAGGAGCTAGCTTAGCAAACGTTAGCTAAGTTATGTGTGTAACATTATGCTAAAGTTAATACCCCAAGTTAACAGCAACATGTCCGTGTTTGTACGTTTTACGATCAACAAACGGTTATGAAGCATGTGGTCAGTACATAATAACACCATGGTTTACTTTTAATGAACAGCAGGAAGCTACACAGAACCTGCCAGCACATTTCATCATTAGGCTGTCACTGATTTTGCAGAATGATGGATGGAGCTACAGATAACGTAAGATAGCTGGCACTGCTGCCAAGGTAAGCAATACGAGTGTTGCATTTACATAAGCATTGCATTTAATTCTCTCCAAGTTTAAATTAATTTACAGTTTTGTTAATGTCTGTCTAATTTCCAAAAAACGAGTGGAGCACAACACCGTAATTACACAGTAACAATACACCGGCGTGACTAGTACGGTCATTACGGTAAATGTAGGCTGCAGAGCCTTCTGTGTCCGACAGACTCGGAGTTGCACCGACAGACGCTGAGCCGAACAGGTAGGAATTCGATTTATTTATTTCCAGAACAGCTTAAGAAAACAAGATAATATGTATGAATGGAAATTATAAGACAAAATAGTGTAATATTTGCGGTCAGAGGGAGTATTTATACCCGAGAGTGAATGACCGTTTCTACAAGCATTGAAGCTGAAATAATGAGGTGCCCCTCTGTGTGTGGATGCAGAAAGGAGGCATGGTTCGCCTACTGGAGAACTGGGTCTAGGGCTTCCTTCTATCTCATCTTTGATTTTAGCCAGGTTTAGCTGAGCAGTGTAGCGGAATTACAGCAAGTCTGATAGGAAATCACATCTGAGCAACAGATCTAGGAGTTACATCTCTGACATAATTGACTTGATTGCATTTGCTAGTGTTGATTCAATTAAGCACTATAATGCTTGTTTTGTTCACGGTTTAAAAGGATGATGACTGCATTGTGCTACATAAAGGCTCTGTAGGTTACCTATTGCGGTCACTGCGGGAACTTGCCAGTGCACAGCTACCAGACTGTAGTAACGCATATAACACATAATGAAGAAAAAAAAGCTATAACGTTGAGTCACTGTGAAAAAACCCATTGAGCAATACACGCCCCTATAGAAATGTTATCGTGATTTATAGTCTGAGCAACGCTGCCTAATGAGAGAGAAAGAGAAAAAGGGGTGCAAGTACAGGTGCTGACTCATTTTGGTTGACGCTTCTCTGATGGATCACACAATTTAAAACCCAATATGTGCACGTTTGTTATCGTCATAATTTCCGTGGTAGTTAATGTAGAACATTACATTTTTAGCTGCTGTGTGGTGGTGGTGGTGGTTGTTGTTGAGGTGATTTGATTCCATTTGAAATGAATGTGAAAGCTGGTTACATAAATACCTGATCTCTTCAATGAACCACTGCTTCATCATAAACCTAAGGCAGCTAAAGTAGTCTGTGCTGTTAATCGGTATTAACGGTATTAACAGCCCAGTATTAATTCAGTATGGTAAACTATATAAGTGTAATTACACCAGATATTTTTATTATTTATATATATCTATATCAGATATAGTTTACCATACTGAATGCATATTAAATAGTAATCTTAAACATGATAGGTCGTTTTCAGTACATGTAGGCTTCAGTTCAATCTAATTTACAAAAGGGGCTGGCTATTGATTTCCCTTTGTCATGTCCACTTGCCCACAGTGTGTGCAGATACATTTACATGCCTGATGCATTCAGGATGAGGCTGGGGTGCATGGAATCATAAACGGTCAGGGAAGCAGCTTGGAGCGCCTCTTCGCCAGGGGAGTAGGCTCTCCTGGAAGACCAGGCTGGTTGCTATCGGTATGTGTCATTCCACCTAGGTCTGCACAGGAGAAGATTCAGCTATACGGACGTGATCCTTCTAGCCTGACTGTAAGGAAGGACAGAGGACATTAGTACACCTATAATTTGTCATGTCTCTGTTGACAAATGGAAATTGCGATCATGTTGACTGAAATTGCAATGTGATACAAGAAATTGGAGGTATTGATTATTTTTTGCGTCACTGTTCTCATTTTCATTGAGAAGTATATTGAAATGTATTTATGTGTATTTTTTTTAATTATTTAAAAATTATTTATATTTTGCAAGGATCTGTAGCAAACGATAGATCTTTTTCTTTTAAGTCTGTAGAATAAGGTTTGTAACACCACAATACTTAATTCAAAATGGTATTTTGTCACATATTTTGCTTTTAACAAATATTGCTCCGCCTGCGATTTGGATATTGCATTAGTCCATATTGCGAGTTTGATACAATTCCAATTAATTGTTGAGCCCTTGAATACTGACATGATTTTTTGTGATCTACATAGACATACAGTAGGCCTACATTTCATAGCCTTTGTTTTTCACAACCATGTTTCATTAAAAAAGGTAGATTATTATTTGCAACCTCTAAAGTGCATTAGCATTGGCATCTTGTGTTTGCAATTCTATGATTGTGTTTGCATTTGTTTATGTAGACTGAAACGACTACTTATAGTGCTGAATACTTGAAATAGATTTTGTGAAACTTGGTGTGAGTGACGAGGTAGGCAGGCTGAGTTTTCCGATTTTGATTGTGTTTTGGTAAGTGGACCCCAGGGATGGGTGCTGGCCAGTGCCAGAGTCATTCTGTAACTCCTTGTGACAGTGCATAGTACATAACAAACTGATTTAAAAGACTTATTTGATAGTAGGTGATTATTTATGAAGTATTAATCAGGTGATGAGACATCAGCTGAAATACTTGTCTGGTGCTATACCTGAGCTAATGAATGTTGTGTGCGTTCGATGCAGTAGGAGGTTGGATTGAAAGACTCAGGCAGATATCAGAATGAGGAATCAGAAGATGTAACAGAGAGCTCAGTGATTTTCTTATGTGGGACTTTCATGGTCTTTTTTGCTCTCACTGTTTGTAGCAATGTCAAATAAACTCAACTTGTAAGTATGATTTAACCTGCACATAGAACACATTAATAATATCATAATTTAGCCCAAAAAGTTTGGTAGATCATTTCTGGGGGTTGCCAGATGGTTGGGAAGAAAAAAGGAAATAGCATGGTAACAATGGTTTTACATTACTGTGCGAGTTTGGTATATTTTGTGTGTTATATTCAGTAGGTCCTGGAACAAAGTAAAAGGGTCTGAAGGCGGGTCAGGGGGAGAGAACAAGTCAAAAGCTAAAAAACTCCACAGAGCCTGGAGCACATTGGACAAGGCTTGGTGCTAACTGCTGAAAAAATAAACCGTCATCAAAGGAAAGTATTATTTGTTAGCATGTATAAATCAGAGCATTCTCAAAAATCAGTCAAAATCAGCAAGGGAGGCGTGCAGAATCAGACTGTTTACACTGGTTTACAGCTCTGTTTCTCCTTGTAGAGAGGGTTCGTGAAGTACTGAGAGATCTCTTTTTTTGTGCCGGTCAGGAGCCTGGTGGCAGCGTTTTAGACCACCTGCAGGGGAGACTGACTGACTCCCTAAGGGCCGTGACACACCAACCCGATAATTGGCCGTTGGACAGGTCCGGAGGGTCCGTCGGCCTTCATTTTGGCCGACCTGACATGCTCAGACAGAAGGCGGGCACTGCCGGCAGTCCAAAATTGATTGGTGGAGCGCAGACCCGGAAACGAGGAGCGGGATGAGCGTGACTAGAGTCTCACAAAATCTGACAAAAGTCTTTTAAACTGACCTTTGTCAATCTGGAATGAAGACAGATTCAGCAACTGCATGGCCTATTTTTTGCTTAAAATGCTTTCAGAAACATGTTTTAGTGAGTAAAATATGAGCTTGTATTCTGAACAAGCTGCCATGACAGTCTGGCTTTGAACTTCGCTAGAAACCAGACCCACTTCACGTGTTTGTCCAATCAGCTGCCAGTTTTCATTTTTAGGCAACAATGTAGATTAGCGCAGCTAGCTGATGTAGACCCGTATTACGTCTTGTCACTTTGGTGTGTTCCGAGGTACTTTTTTGACCAACTCGGTCAGTGTGTCAGGGGCTTAAGAGTTACAAAAAAATCAAGGAAGACGAGATTAAAGAGTGTGACTGTTTCTAGATACGTACCTTAAGAAAGCAGTGAATGGTTTGATTAATAAATGTTAGGTTCAACTCTGTTTTTAGCTCCTGTAAATTAGATAAGATAATTAGGTTAAACTAGGGCTGCTCGATTTTGGGAAAAATCATAATCACGATTATTTTGGTCAATATTGAAATCACGATTATGTAACACGATTATTTCACATGACTTTGGAAACGTGTTGCATTTATTAAAAAGACACCTTTCAACAATTCTTAAAACATTGAACATTTATTGTACTTTTTGAACTATTAAAATAAATATAAATATAAATTTCAAATCAAAGTATAAAAGTATTTATTCCCTGTATTTACTTCCACAATCTCTTTAAAACAAGTAGGCAACATTTTGGCAAAATATAAACAAATTCCAGCAACTCATTCCACGAAATTAAAAGGCTGGCCCATCATCGGGCCCCAGCATTAACAGCAAATAAGTTAACTAAAGACAACAAACATTATTTAAGTCACCAGTTAGTAGGGTTGCTAAAATAATCTCTTAAATGTTTCTAGCCAGAAACACCAATCTGTTAACATTATCGGTTTAAGAGATGAACGCAAGCAGGTGACAATGTTTCCACTTTACTAAAGACCTCTCTGAAAAGGAAACTTGTAGCTGGAATGCAGAGGTATTTTCTTGCCCGTTTTTGAAAGCCGAGGGTATATCCTCTGGGATTGTTATGGATGTCTGGGTTACGGAGGATGTTGAGGGAGTGGATTGCCGTTCTGTTTCTTTTTAAATGGTCATAGGTCACTCTGTGTTTAATTTTCAAGTGCTTAAACAAATTCGTGGTGTTCCCTTTACTTGCAGCCACTAAACCCTGTAGCAAATCTTGCACGTAGCATGTTTCTGCTCGTCGTCGGATTCCTCGAAGCCAAACTGTTCCCAGACAAGGGATTTGGTTTTCCCTTTTTGTTTCCAAAACGTGGTGGCTGCCCCCTTTTGCCATTTTACTTCCTAAGTTTTTAAATTCCAGGGGGGAAATGCACGGACTGCCTCCCTGACAGGTAGGCTAAAAGGTTTTGGGTTTTCGGGAGGGCGGGTGGATGAGTGTGTGTGCGCCCCCATTCAAAACCCCCAAAGGAAATTTTTAAAAAAACAAACTGGAAATAATCTTTTTTCCGATTGTACTATTTTGGTAATCTTTTGGGGCCCAAAACCGAAACCGAATTCAAAATTGGGCACACCCCTGGGTTAAAGGGGGATTGTGTCTGACCCATGTTTTTTGCCCCCTAATTATTATGACTGTTGTACAGAAACTGTTCCTGCCGTGCCATGCTTTCTATTTCTTCTAATTTACAGTTACAGCTGTGTAAAAGTTGGAGGATTGAAGGGGAAACTGTTGAATAGCTTCATCGGGCCGCGCCATCGTTTCTTTTAGTTGATTTTTCTACGATCTGCAACGTTTCACAAGTGAAGGTATATTTTTTAAAAGCGGAATAAAAAAGATTTTTAAAAGAAAATGAGGTCTCTTAAAAATGATCTTAAACCCAATCAGCTAACTTTGTGTCAGGGGTGTGTGAGCTAATCCGTTGGCGGAGGGGCTTTGCGCTAGATAAAGGGGGACCCCCAAATTTAATAGCAATCTATTTATTACGTCAAAAGCTTTTTAATGTTTCCTTGTGTCAAAGACCTCGGGAGGTCATAAAATGCTGGATGCTGAAGCCTCGCTTGGGCTGTGTGGTGGAGTTTGGTTTTTAAAATAGAAACGTAACAGTCTTTTAGTTCGCTTTTAAAACAATCCCAAAATTCTGTGGTCTTGACTGTGAACCAAAATTTTTCTCATTCCTTTATTTTTAATTTGTGTGTGTGTGTGTGTGTGTGTGTGTGTGTGTGGGTTTGTGTGTGTTTGTGTGTTTGTGGTGTGGTTTGTGTGGGGGTGGGTTTTGGGGGACACAGCATTGAATTCTTTTTACTCGAGGAATTGTCTACTCCATTTTTTGGATAGGTAGGAAACATTTACCAGATGGATTACTTTCATTTTCTTCAGTACAGTCAGCTGTTGGAGTGAGCAGCACAGGCAGAGGTGCCAGCAGGGGTAGTTAGCACTGCAGCAGGCCAGTTCACACTTGTGTAGGTCAGCGTTACATAAGATTTGTGTTTCCATGAAACAACCTAATCCGGATTCCTACAAAGATACTTACGCAGCCGGACACACATATACAAAAGCAGTCCTCGCTCGGTGTGTCTGTGTGTCTGTGTGTCAGACAATGTGGGAAAGGCTCTTTTTATGAAAAAGAAACACTTGGTTGGAGCTTTGGCAGCAGCACCAACACACACTAAACTCCGGCATGTCTGCCTTCTAGCTGCCAATCCCCCCCCCCCCCCTCTGCTCAAGTGAAGTCCTCCAGGTTTTTGGAAGATTAAATAACCCCGTTGGTCAACCTGTAGTAGTGAGAAGATGCTCCTATGCTAACACTTAGGTGTCAACTTGTAGGGTTGGGCACCAAAACCCGGTTCCACTATGGAACCGGCCAATACGCAACCCATAGGAACCAGACTGGATTAGAACGCAAATTTCGGTTCCTCAATTAAAACGACATTGTATAAAACAGCATACGACAGGCTACATTTAGTGCACACACATTATAGACTATACATAAAGTGCAATTACTACTTAGAGAAACACGCTGAGTTATTGTAACTTAACTTATTCACCGTATACCCAAAAGTTAGATAACTTCATACATACCCTTCTCGTTTTTGTGCGTGTCGTAACTCCGTCTGCCGCACCCACCGCTAGCCTGGCTTACCACAGATGCTGGATGTAACTGGCTCCAACTAGCTACTGCTCCCAATAAGTGACAAAGTAACACCAACATGTTTCTATTTACACGTTGTGATTTGTATAGTCACAGCGTCTTCAAATAACAAGGTCACATGAGCCATCTTCTAACGTATACAAACTGGGAAGTATATTCTCAGAACACCCGAAAAGCACATTTCTAACTCTAACTTACTTGCTCCTCACCACGGGGCTTCTCGTGTGCTTTGAGCAAATCACTCCGCCCAAGTAGCAAAAGTTGCAGTGCCTCGGCTTCTGAGAATAGTTCCCAGTTTGTAAATGGTTAGTAGATGGCTGTGTCTCATGTGACCTTGTTTTTTGTACATGCTGTGACTATACAAATCATAACATGTAAATAGGAACATGTTATTTTGTCACTTATTGGGAGCAATATGCTAGTTGAAGCTGGTTACCTCCTGCATCTGTGGTGAGATAGGCTAGGGGTGGGTACCCCAGACAAAGTTAGGACACGCATGGAGATGAGATTGGATGCATCAAATATATGCTCATCTCTTTTGTGTTTTTACCATAAACTAAACGCCGTCTCGTTTACCATGCTTTGTGGGTGTCACTTTTTTGCTGTGTTATCACCATTCATATCTACAACAATGTGTTTATGATTAAATTGCTTACAAGACAACATTGTTTACAAAAGCACAGATTCTTCATAGAGCTACCTTCTCAATGTTTTTCTTAAAGTGCTCCAGATTGATGCATTTAACTTCAAAATGTACAAAATCTTCTTCTGGGGGACCATGCCCATAGAGGGTCAGAGGTCCAACCCACATAGTCTCACAAAAGCCTGTCGGAATCGCTGTATTACTAATATTGTATTGTTTGCTTCGCGTCATCTAATGACTGCGAACTGCCTGGACTTCAGTACTGAGATCCAGGATTACCTCACTTATCTGTGCACTTGAACTTGACCTCTCCTCTTTTCGAGGGTAGGGAGAGTAAATAAAACAAAATAAGCTAGAATACATGGGCCATAAACAACTAGTATGTTGTGTAATAAAGCACTTGGCATTGAACATGGTCTGGCTGCTTGTATTCAGTTGTACAGTGGAGGGCAAAGGGCCAAGGATACCTACAAGTAGGGCTGCACGATTATGGCCAAAATGATAATCGCAATTATTTTGATCAAAATTTTGATCGCGATTATTCTCACGATTATTTGTTGATTTTAACCAAAACAAATTTTATTGTCACATAGGCTATTTATAACTGCGAGAGGGAGTGTGATGGACGTACTCACAGAGAGACGGCTGACTCATTATGAACGGTTCCACACGGGTCGAACGCGGATACACACGGCGTGTGTATTAAACGTCTGTATCGTCACTTGCGCTGCATTTTTATGAACTATGATATTCTGGACCATGGGTCACATCTCTGGTCCTGTCCAGGCTTCGGTCCAGCAGCTCCGTCTCCCATGCTGTTGCTCTACCAACTGAAGCTAGCTGCATTCAAAAACTTCTTCTGTGTTTCTTCGCCGTAGCGGCCGCGATAGCAAGTTACCATGGAAACCTGGTACAAATACAGGTTTGCCCCCTCATACTTAACAATATACAGCTGGTTAATGAAAAAATTAAAACTGTAGACAAATGTCAGAAGTGTGGACCGGCGGCCGCTGTGTGGCGGGGCGCGGAGAGTAAGAGGAGAGAGGGTAGGACGAGAGAGCGTAGAAAGATCCCACACAGGCACGGCTTTACAGACGAAATGGGTCATGTAACGCAAAATTAAACCGTATCCATATAAACAGCATTGCAGCGGATGCGAGGACATTAGCACCGGTGCGTCCTAAAGGAGCTAACAGCTAACAGACGCTAACTAGCACAGACTAGCACTGGTCACTGCTGTTGTCTGAAAAACAACAAATGGGACAAAGTGTTGCGTTTACTGGTAAACTGGTAAACCTTGAGACTGACGTATTACCGACTGCTATCTGTTGAGTTTTCCTCACGCTACTCTGTCCTCTGGGACTGTCTACATCTAGAAACTAAGCTGCGCGGTGCAGTGAACTACTCTGACTGGCTCATGAGCAGACGGCTTTATGGAGCGGGAGATTGGCTTTGCAAAAAACCCGGAGCGTTCTATGAAATGACGCTTTATAAAAAATAATCGCTCGATCACGCAAATTTGATCGTGGGAAGTCCAAATCGTGATCGCGATTAAAATTCGATTAATTGTGCAGCCCTACCTACAAGGCAACAATTTAATGTCTCCAACTGAGATTAGATCAGGCTTTGTGGTCAGTATATAATAATAGATTTTTGTTGAGTGTGTTGTTAAGATTATGTCTAAACCACCTGTGTGATAATAAAATGGTATTGATCCCTGTAGGTTTCTATTTCAGGTCAGGGTCAGTTACAAAAGGAAACTATTAGCGTGTAGCGGCGGTAGGGGTGGCTGTGTCTCAGTGGTAGAGCGGTTGCCTGCCAATTGGAAGGTTGGTGGTTTGATCCCTGCAGTCCCATGTCAACGTGTCCTTGGGCAAGACACTGAACCCAGAGTTGCCCCCGATGCTGAACTTGATTAGTTAAGACTAGAAAAGCGCTATAGAAATACAGTCCATTCACATTTTAGAGTTAGTAGCTGCACATAACCTAACCTATGGGCAATATTTCTGCAACCCAATTTGAAATCATTCTGATTAGAGATACCAATTACACTGTTTACATTGACGTTACATATAGTGATCCAGTAAGATATACGTTTATATGCCCCAAAACATTTAATCAGAATATACTTTTGTTGACTTGCATTACGAGCATGTGGCTAACGTCGGCATGGTGGTGGAAATTCCAACTTACAAACCCATGCTATGTATGTTAAAACAGTGGCACCCAGGTCTCATTCAGGCAGTGTCCAACAGGACAGCAGTAGGTCATAACCTGTCTCAGGCAGAGGAGTAGTTCAACTCAATATGTCTCCATAGATGACGGGAGACGTAACAGCTGTATGATAAGACACTCCTGCTTCCAGTTCTCCCATCTCACCAAAGGTCAGCGGAGGAAGTTAACACACAACACAATTTGTTCACACACACCTAAGGACAGGCTCTAATGCAGTATGGACAGGCTGAGATTGTTTCAATTCAGAAGTTGGGATGGCACTACACTGTACTGTTCAATCTTAAATTCTCCTCAAATGAGATTTCCATTAAATGCTTCTGTGTAAGTTATCAAAGTCTCTCGAACCTTCTTCACGTACTGTATGTGAATACAAATATGTGCTGCTCCTGAGTTTTTCTTTAACCGCTGGTATTTCCCTAGTCAGTGTGTTGCTCCAGGGCTCTTCAGCAGGCAGCTGTTTGGAAACTTGTCAGTTGTTCATATTTAATACAGAAAAGGTAAGTGTATTCATGGACTCTGACATACTTTGACATATATTGTAGAACTTTTTAAAGTTTCCCCAGTCCATTATCTCCATTGAATAGACTTCACGTCAAAGTAAATTTTTTACCTAAAAGACTCAGGTTATCATCTCATGTCCATTAAAAGTAAAAACTCACAGATTGTTCCATCATTAAATAAAATAAAAAGTGTAAGTGGTAATCCTAGATCAGTGTTAAAAGGCTGATGGACTGATGAAGTCGGACCTCAGCTGTTGTGTTCTTGACAGTTCTGTCAGGGAGTGGGCCGTCACATTGACTAGTCTAAGCTTTTGCTTGTGGTTCAGGAGTATGGCCGACCTCACCTGACCTGCAGCTAAAGGATATCCACAGATTTCTACATGCTAAACAGAGTAGTGATATGATCAGTTGTCAAGTTTCTTGGTGGGCTTCTGTTCTAGAATGTTTTATTTTGTCTGCTGAGGGACAGTTGGGGTTCAGCTAACTGACATTTAGTTTGTGGAAGGCTTAGAGCAGTCATGCCAAACCCACAAAGGTCTGTCCCAATACCCAGACTCTATCTGTCTTCCTGACAGCTCTGAGTTCAGGTTAGCCCACTGCTATTTGTAGCATGCCGAACCTCCATGAGTGAACCTCTTCATTGATGTGGGTTAAAACAAAGGTGTCAAACACTGATGGAAAATGCGGTTACAGAGGAACTACTGTGCACTTTCAAGGAATGTAACTTTTTAGTAGTTAGTTTTTTGGTAGTAAATATTGTAAAGGCTTATCAGTCCGTTTTTTAATAATACCAAATTTTCTGTTTCAGTTCCAAAGATGCTTCCTTTTTGTCAAAGCAGTCAGCTGCCAGTTTATTATGTACAGCTAGCTAAAACTAATGCAGTCTAGGCTAATACAGTCCTACAATTTCCTGAAGCTCTGGCTTAAGATGTGACATTAAATGGGGCCGGAGTAGACAATGCAACACAATCCTTTTTATGTATTAAGCTAAATTTCATGCAGTTTACGGCATATGGTTTGCTTGAGAACCTGAAATCATTGTTTCTATTGTTAAAACTAAACCAAAAATTAATTAGGAAAAAAAATCTAAAAAAAACAGAACAGCAAAGTAGTAGGCTGACAGCGATAACAATAGGCCAGCTGCCATTGTTTTAAGTGTTGATGGTCTTCCAAAGAACAAAAAATCCAGAAAATCCTTGCAAATTTTGAAACAGGGCTTGTTTGTGAAGTGCATGCATTCCTGCTGGGTATCACGTACAGGAAAACAGCAAATAAAAATAGATGCAAGTCGAATTTTGAATGGGGAATTTATTTTTGGCTCCAGTCTAATGTCAGAAGTCTATAGGATGTAACTATAGGATGTGGGCTGATACCAGAAAAACATAAGGATGAGTCACAGCTCACCAAACTATTTACTGTTGCTGCTCCTCTCCTCTAGGAAAGTGATGTATAACATGTGCACATGTTATACATCTGTGTGATTGTTTAGTGTGTGTGCATTAGTGTTCATGTGAAATACCACTCAGTCTTTGTGTGGGAGTGTATGCTCATGTGTGGGTATCATTTACAGTTTTATGTTCTTGTGTTTAAAATGAAAAATCTCCTATGTGATGTTTAGTGCATCCTAGGCTTTATTTTAATTCCGTAAATCAGTTTCTTTCATTCAATTCAGTTTCATAGAAGAATGTGTGGGAAAAGAAATACAGCTAAAATTGCTGTCAGTTAGATAATCACTGTTCTAGGAGAAAAATCTCAGGAAATGCACAGGAAATATTTCAATAGTATAATTGTAATCTTGGTAATACAGTAATAACAAGTAGCAAGTTTATTTTATGTGTGAAATGAAAATGAATGAATAACAAATAATGTACCTGTACATAAGCACATATACTTATTGAGAAGCTGATCAAAACGATCAAGGCCATCTTATTGACTTGATTATAGGCCTGATACAATATACAGTGTAGGCCAAAACTCCATGGTATTTTTAAGTTTGTGAGCAGCGCGGACAGTGGCACTCACCTGGCTCATTACCAGAGAGCCAAACCCGCTGAGATGATCTAAAGATAGCCATCTTCCCACCTAGTGCCCATCAAATTCCCAAACCCACCACTTCCTTGTCCACAAGGATTTCAAAATGAAATAGATCTCAGTCATATATCACGGATATTGCCAAGCCTTCTCTACATTTTCCTCTTGCATCGCTCAATCAGGAATTCTTCATGCTCTGATGAAAGGCCACACAGTCTAATACCAAAGTTCAGCTACCATTTGAGAGATCTCATCAATCAAAGTGCAACAATCTATGACAGAAGTAAATAGAAAAGAGGTTACCAAAAGGTTGATGGGCTTTCAGGCAGTCCCCAGCAGAATTAAAAGGAAATGTATTAAGCCCTGGCTCAAATTTGGTCTTATGGGCTGCACATTTTCTATGGTATGTCATTTGTTATGTGTAACAGTGTCATAGTATCACAAAACATTGTGTTACAATGTATATAGTTATTTTAGTTCTATAGAAATCCCTTTCTAACAAGAGGAAACCGTCATACATGCTGTACATGTGGATACTGAACACAGTACATAAGCTTACATAAATTGTTTTGTTACAGCCCCTGTCAGTATAACTGTATCTTGCATCACTTTATTAAAATATTTTAATATTACTGCTCCGTATTCCATCTTGCTCCTCTTAATGGCTTGTCTTGATGTAGCACAGAGGTTGATGCCCCTTAAGGTTTAGGTAAGTGACAGTGCTGCAGAGGAATGAAATTGGCCTTTTTCTTTCTCAACTAAATGAGAAGCAGGCAGAGCGCACTTAGCACATTATAACCTTCTTCATGGTTGCATTGACACGTGTTTCAGATAATGGCATTGTGTTTAGAAAACTACTTAACCCACCAGATTCAGGTTTAAATGCACCTAAATTATGTAAAAAGTCCATTTATTTACACCAGGGATAGTTTGAGAGGCATATAGTCACATTAACAATAACAGGGGGTTAATGAAATGTCACTATGCTCCAGATTAACCAGAAATGTCAGGCTTCTCAAAGTTTATTAGTAGTTAGTTTTTTGGTAGTAAATATTGTTAAGCCTTATCAGTCAGTTTGTAATTATACCAAATAAAAACAAGCAAGATGAGGATTATAGTCTCGATTAGAGGGGTAAACTTTATCTGAGATAGTAATATGTGTAGTAGTCTGCATTTTGGCAAAGAAAAAAAACACAATGCAGGCGCCTAAGTAGCTCACTTGGTAGAGCGCGTGCACATATATAGATCTCCTCGACGCAGTGGCCGCGGGTTGGACTCCGACCCATTTGCCGGAAAATAGCCTTTTTCTTTTCTTTTTTAGCCCAAGTAACGTATTGATCATTCATACATGCGTTCCCAAATCCCAAACTGACATTTTTTTAATTATTTGTTTTATTTGGGCAAAAGAACACAGTTTGCAATGATCAATTCTGCTGCGTGATCAAGTGAGCTTTTATTATATATATGGATGATGTTAAACAAAAAAAGGGTAATAAACAGTAACCCAACCAAAAATAGAAGCTGTTAAAAACATCAGGGTCTTCAAGGCCAAACAACAAACAAACCCATACTACCTGAAAAGAAAATGGCAACTAAGCTACAGCGTCAAACCAAAAACCCCAGTGCTAATCTCCCTGACTGTCCACAAAACAGGAGTAAAAGGGGGTCAAAACAAATGGCAGAGAACCCTTACCAGCTTCAGATAACAATTCAATTAATTTCCCAATTTAAATGCACCAGCAGAGAGTAGTTAACCAACTACACCCAGCATGATAGGAAGTTGTGGCAAGAGGAGGGGGGGGGGTTAGACCTGGGAGCTTATATGCAGCCTTTGATAACCAGATTGAAAACACCTGTGGATGATCAGGCACTGGGGGGGGGGGGGGGGGGGGCAGACCTGAAACACAAAAACAAAACAGCTCTCTTCCAAAAAGAGGCCAGAGTAGCATTAGAGAACGTAACATGTGTGAAACCAATATTTTACAGAACTCCATTATAAAAACTAATGAAATGTGCCAAAGTAAACCATTGAATGATTCCTAAACCATTCTATTAAACGAAATCCATTTTGTGGCTGATGAGAGTTGTATGCAGCTGCAAACGGGCATGATCACTCAAAGTTAACCAACATATTTCTTTATTAGGGCAGGGCAGGCACATTTCTCTCTTAAACACATACAAGTTCAACTAAATGAAAGAAAACGACCCACAGAAATGTACAACTGTGCACTGAAAAAGACAGGGCCATAGGCCGATGGAAAACTGAATTGAAAAATAAATAAATGCCTAAACACTCTGCTGCAATATCAGCATTGCATTGAACTCGTGACAACTTAAACTATGTATTTCTTTTAGTTTACAATGCAGTCTCACCCTGCCCTTTATTTTTCTTCTGGAAGTGTGCTTTCAGAAAGCAGAGAACGTTGATAGACTGCTCTCAGGCGGTTTTGGATTTTTGTAACAAATTGGCCGCAGATAGAAAACACTTTCTCCGCCTCCGCGGATGTAGACTACTGCTGCGTAATGAATTTAGTGAGCCTTTATTACCGGAGCTACATTACAGCACCGTCGTCTGCATCAATGTTACCGTATGATAACAATAGACGCACACTCCTTGTGTTTTTTATCCGGCAATCGGGAAATAGTCTTGATCAGATTTCCCGGGAATCCCGTTTACGGGATTAAACCCTACTGGAGATGTAATTGAATTGAATTTTAATCACGGTGAATGAATTCATTACCTAGTAAAACACAAAGGTACACAATTTATAAAATTGACAAAATGCTGATGCTGTATTTGGCTGGCATCTGATTTTAGTTTTTTATCGCCTGGCATGTTGGCTTTCCCAGTTTCCAACAGTATGACTGGAAGTGTCACCAGACGCTTTGTAAAGTCTGTGATCTGTGGTTCTGAACTTGTTGGAGATCTGTTGGAATTCAGAGAGTAAAAGCTTACAAGTTAGACACAAGCACGGAACATGAATTATTCCCTCATTGTTTTGAAGTGTTACGTTTAATCTTTTCAGCAGTCATCTTGGGGGAGCAAGCCGTCCCTCTTTCAGTTATGCCATAAACACTCATGCTTACACAAATGCAGACCCACACAAAAAGCAAAAGCAGGTGCACACATTAACATTCACGTATACCTACTGTATGTATAAATACACAGACATCCCTTGGTAGTTGATTAGAAGAGATGAATAGATGATGTAACTCTTCAATCTGTTTCTGAACCCTTTTGAATGTTGTGTGTCATTGTATGTTACACTAGACACCTCTTTTCTTGACAAACCAACCCTATCAAAGAACCTCAGCTGGGCTGTCACCAATTCCCACTTAGGGCTTTATTTTAAAATATCCAAAAGATTATCACAGATCTATTATTGGTGTGTGTGTGTGTGTGTGTGTGTTTTGTGTGTGTGTGTGTGTGTGTGTGTGTGTGTGTCCTTCCTCTAAAGCAACCTGTGGGTTGACTCTTCAGGGGGAGGGGAAGCAGCTCCCTTCTTTTAGGCCTTAATCTTTGACCATCTGCTCTGGCCAAACCCTATTTAATCACGCCCTACCTCACACGACGTACTGCATCTCACTGTACGTATGTTGTCAGCTGAACTACCTGTTCAGTCAAACCATCTGAGGTAATATCAATTAATTAATTAATTAATTATAATTTCATTTTAGGGTGCCTTTCAGGACACCCAAGGGTTCCTTACAGTGCATTAAAAGCAGCGAACAAACAAACAAACAAAACCTATTGTTTTTACGGGTAAAAACAATAGGTTAGGTACAGGTACAAGAAAGTACATGCAATGTAATTTCAATAACAGGTAGAAGAAAGTTACACAAACCAGCCACAGATAACTATAATATACTATAATACTCATGGTAAAAGAGGATTGCTTGGCAGAGGAACAATTTGTCCACATGCAGTAAACACAAAAGTGGGGGTTAAAAATGTTAAGCAATTACATGAAACAACACCTCAAAGAGATCACATAATAAATAAAAACATTTCCTGAATAAAATGGCAGTAAATAAAAGAATGAGCATTAAAGAAGCCATTTTTCCATTGACACAGAAATGGAAATGCCAATGTAAATAAACAGCTTTTGAGAAACTACTATTACATGAAGCAACATCACTTCTATGTCCTAGAATAGTGGCATGTGGAAGGAGATCAGGAACCATGTGCACAATGCACACAATCTTCTGAAGTGCATTACAGCCAACTCTGAAAGAATTTCCCTAAGAGCAAATGCTACTGACTTACTTTCTACTTCAGAGCAAAAAATTTTAACTAATTTAACAGGACAGGGATATGTTACTAGTTATGTTACAGATTCAATTTTTACTCACAAAGTAAATAATAATAATAAATTATGATGTATTATTATTATTATTCATTTAGCTATTTTATTAGAGTTGAAATCTCGACCTTGAACAGACAGTAAGTTATTTTAAATTACACTTGGCTGACAATGCCTCTCTTTTTACTTTAAGTAAACATTTGTATGCAGAACTTGTACTGTGCTGTCGAAGGCCCTTTACCACACGTCATAGGTAAAGGACATTGTATATTTGTGTGTTTTTTTTATACTTTCTTTTTATAAAAAACAACCGGTAACGCTTGTTGCAGCGCTGTCCAATCAGGCGCTGCTTGGCTGCGCCGCATCTGGAAATTTGCTGTGTTGCTTATGTTTTCCACGTAGCCGTCACACATTATGGCTGTGGACGAGACTGAGGCCCGGGCAGGGGACGCAGGAAGCCCGGCTCTGCCTGCTGGGAAGCTGCTCATATACAGCGTGCAGTACGGCCGAAGAATTGTGCGCAATGTCCGGCAACAAAACGCGCTGGAGAGACACAGGGACCAGATGCACAAACATTTGCGAATGTAGCGTTAACCGCGCCATGGCCAACCCGCAGAAAGCACGCACTGTGATACTTCAGCTCACGTTGTATTTACCAAACATGCAGTTCACCGGGTAATCAGCTCCTTTCTCCACCCGCTATACTGTAAATTGCATTGTAGCAAAGCTTTACGTACTTTACGTGTGCAGACTGCAACATTACCACTGCTGATGCTATGAAATGATCCTGATGCCAAAATTTGTAATGTAGCAAGGAGTTTAACAACTGCTGGAATGGAATGTGAACAGACTGAGTCAGAGCTCGATGGTGTTTTTGCCTCCAATGTCGCCTTTCAGACAGCTAACCCTAAACGTAACCATTGCCACCCTGCCTGAAAGGAAAAGTTGGGGGCAAAAAACACTTAGTCAGATATTCAATTTCATCTTTGATTTCTTTCAGTAACTGTAATATTGCATGGCTTAATCTTGAACGACCAGGGTCTATGCGAGGAATACCCGCTTCCAGGTTTACACCTGCTTTTAAGAAGCTGAGAATTTTCCGTCCCCGCGACAGGCAGTCTGTGCTTTTACCTCAGTGTGGCCTGTGTGCACGTACCTCGCCATTCTTTTACGTGCCCGTTGCAAAACACATACGCCTGAAGTGGGCGCAAAAGCGTCAGTACATCTTGCTCACATAGCTTAGGCATTCATCTACCATGTGTTTGTGGACGAGTAATTTCATCATTTGCATGAAGGGTTGTCTATTGTGAAGCTCTGGCGTGGCACGCTGTGTTGATATTGTTTCACCCTCTTTGCAGGAACCAAAGACTAATAACAATAGATCTAGCATCTTATGAAGTAATCTTAAAGCAAGGATTTATGTTATTAGTGTTAGAAATACGTTGGCAAACTTACAATATGAATTGGCAGATTGACGATGTTACTGACCTGTAGGAGATCCATTCGTGCTCGTTAAGGAAAATGGAGAAAAGTTCAGTTGCAAAATGCTGTGAATCCCTGAAGTCCCATCGCCGCACAGCAAACAGGTCGCTTATTTCTTCTTCTCAACCTTAATTGTGTTTGTTTGGTTTAATTCATATTTATAAATAACTATTTATATTTATATTGTACAAACTGTTTGCGCACATTTGGTGTAAGGAATGCGACTAATACTTGGATATCACTTCATCTCCCTGCCTATAATTAAATATTTATAGAATAAAGATTGGATTTCAGTTAATCATGGCAGGTTCAGGGAGAGTTGCACAACAAAAGGTAGAAGGGCTTAATCAGGAAATTTTGTTAAAATAATATATTTATAACCCAGTCATCATTCATCATCTCCATCTACCTCTATTGACTTCACCTTTCACCTGTCTCAACAAAAAAACGAAAAAAAACCCATAAAGGTTACCAGACACGCAAAATAACCTGCACACAGAGCAGCACAAAGACTACAGTGATTATTAGATTACCAGTATTAGGGTGGTTTATATATGATTAAGTGTGAGTGGTAATCTCCCTAATGGAGGAAATTACAGGATTACATTCGCCGAACAGAGGATGGGATTATTCTTTTGGCAGGACACACACACACACACACGCACACACACACACAACTAATACTGTAACTATGAGCATGTGACCATGCCACTGCAAAGGTTTGTCACACCTACATGAGATATTCACTATAGCTGTTTTTGCAACAACATAAAGAATACATGTAATATAAAATACAAAACAGATGATCGCAGGAAGGATATGTCCTGGGGGGAATTTGGTTTATTGAGAAAATGTTGGAAAGAGGTAAGGAGAAAAGTTGAGGTCGTTGTGTGAGATGTTAAATTTAAGGCTAGGCAAAAAACATTTTTTTTCATGCAATGGTCAATTTTGATATTTTGGACTAGTTGGCTTCCATAACATGTCTTCTTTAAGACTTGTGGAAATAATCCATCATTTTGTTTTACTTAATGGTTTAAAGTTTAAGTATGTGATGCTGCGCAAAGATTTTTGATATTTGAACTCAACTGCAAACAAATACAGCCAGGGCTGTGTATTAACACCATACGGCTTTTTGATTCAGCGCACACAGAAAATAGAAAGCTAGCTGTGATCATATACCAGTATTCGCTAAATTTGACAAAAAGTTCATTTGATTTACATCATTTACTACACCTTTTTAAGTGTTACCAAATAAATAAAGGTTATTCTTAAACTATAGAAATGTGACCTTACCTGCCATGATCACATTCTTCTGGCCCAAACTTATCTCTTCTTTCTCCAGCTAGCCAGGATACACCCCCAATTCAGTCTGATGAGGTCGGACATACTCAGTTAAGCCCCAACACACTCTGAATGGTCACAGTTGATACTAGTCAGACCAACACCATTAGGTATGGTATATCAAGCAAATGCAAATGTGCTTTCTCCCAGTGGAAGCCATTATGGTAAACCACCTGCCGTCCTCACACATGCACATAAAACATTAAAGCGTGCAGGTCTTTTACAGTCTCCAATCCATGTCAGCAGGCACATGTTCTCTCTGATTGGCACATTGTAGTGTTCTGCCGGGTTGCAGCACATCAGTTTATGTGCCTTCTTCTTTTTTTCAGCAGCAGGGGCTAGAGGGATGAGGGGAGGGGTGAAGGAGTTCTGGAGAAGGAACTGTTTGTACCCCCTGCTCTTCATATATATATATATATATATATATATAATATATATAGTTATATAGTCATAGTCATTTATTGCAGGGGACAACCTTGGAAATGCAAGACTAGATGATGCATGATCATTTTTCCTGTCATTGTTTCCCATTGTTTCATGGTGTTGCTTCCATGTCCTCCTGGTGCTAGTGATCCAATTGTGATGTGGCGATAACATCAATAAAAACTGCTCACTATTGGGTGATTTGCATTTTTTACATAGACACAGAGAGAAGAAGAAACTCATGATGACTGACAAGCTTAAAAACATTTATTTATCTTGTCATTTGTATTGACAGTAGAGACAATCAAAGTTAAGTAGTAGTAGTAGCAGTTCTACTTATCTACCGTTTGGAAGGCGACCACAAACTGATGAGCATAAAGTAGCTATTTGGACCATTTTTATGTATTCTATATTCTGCTACCATGTGGCTATCCCTTCAATGTCCAAACAGCTAGAAAGAAAGAAAAAAAAAAAACTAGTGTCGAAAAAGACAGATGCCTGAGCAACACAGCTGAGTCATCAGTATCCATTGTTTTATGAAATCCTTATAAAACTGAGCTATAGTCAACAACAAACTTGCAGTAGTGTGTCACCTGATTGTCACTTGTCTTTGACAGTAGCGAAGCTACACCGCCTGTGTTCGCCTTATTTGCTCATTTCTCCTTTAACCTCACCCCCATCCCACCCAGTCGCTCCTTGTTGTTTTCTTTGCAATGAAAAATGTAGCTCGAGGGAATATTAAAACCAAGGTCAAGTTATTGTTTTCACCTGATATAGGTGGTGTCTGTGCTAATTGGGTTATATTTTATGGTGCAGGTGTAAACAACATGACATCATGACTAAGTGTAAACATACACGCAGGCTTTCTTAAGCCAAGTAGCGTGTTATCTGTATGCATTTTGAGCTATCCTCGTGTATGTCTACGCTATATACAGCGAGCGTAAACATACACGCCACTTGCCGTGTTAATGCGAGAAGAAGGCAATGGTTGAGTTTGGAAATGTGATAGGCGGTTTGGGTTTAGGAAAAGAAGAACGGGGTTGGCTTTAGTAAATTCACACGCTATTGCAAAGTAATCTAAGTCAATGGAGGCCAAACGGCGTTGATAAACAAGCTAAAAAGTGAGTATGCGTCTTGATAACATGCCGATAATAGCATACGAATTGGCGTGTCATACATTCGCCATTTCGTGAGATCAGTCGGAGGTTCTGCAACCATTTGTTTCAGGTACTCGTCATTGTCTTTGATCCCTGGTTATTGATTCTTTGAAATTCAATACAATTTGTTGGGCCGTAGACTGTGCTTGGCTCCAAATGCTTCCCACGTTATTTTAGTAACTGCTCCGGTTAGTCCGGTTAGATGCTGGTGTGGTTCTTACTCTTTAAAATCACTGCTAACAACACGCTGTCTGCCCATGACTGTAGCTAGCGCAGGTTTGTTACTTTGTCCCTCGTTGCCTATTGCTGTCAATCAAACAAGACATTGAACACGCCCCTCCAGTCGACTATGACAAAAGGGAGCACTGCTAATATTGTCCCCTTTTTTCACAATGATATAATTTTGGATTGCAAAAAGGATGACTACATGTGATTTCACTTTAATGCAAAGATGTGAGTGGACTGAGATAGAAACTCTGCAACTTGAGAAAAAGAATTTGCACTCAATCGAAGGCTTTGCTTATGATTTCCGGCCAATTTTGAGATTAGTCACACAAACATACTGTGCTTACGTTGCTAGCTGGCTTTTGCTAATGTCTGTACAGTCCGTACATTTGCTATTGTTGTTGTAGTGTTGAATGAACACAGTCAACATGAAACGTTGCTGTGGGTTAAGTCAGAACACACCTTAAGACGGTTTCGAACCAGAGTTCATCGTCTGCAAATTAAAGTGACAGTGTGCTTTAAGATTACATAACACAAAATATATGTTTAACAGTTCACCACATTAACAAAATATTTTTCAGTCATTGTCACTTTGTCCTTTACACATTTGGTCCGGTGGCTTTAGAGGAGATGGATTGTTTTCTGTATCTCCCAGGAGTCCACTCCACCACCAGCCATTAAAAAAAACATTGTTTTGTGTGCATTTTCTTCCCTGTGAAATAAACCTTCACTTGGGCTGACTCAGCTAATGCTGTTATCAGTTGCCATGGAGACTGACTGAGTTAGGGCGTTGCTGTGGAAACTGTGCAGCTGCTCATCACCACCCACAGCAACCCTCCCCACTCCCTCGAGCCAATCATGCCTCACAAACATATATTTGAATGCACACACATAATTAGGAGCGCACAGCCACACATTCAACCCCAGTATGTATGTTTTTATGATGTATGAATATAATAGATATTGTGTATGCTTTTAGTTAATACTTAAAGACAGATATATATTTCTGTTCAAATGTGCAACGAGCTGTTTTGGCAATATTGTTCACAGTTCAACAGTGAGGCTTAAATTGAATTGAGACAGGGAGGATAATGTGTTGGTCAACACAACTGGCAAAAAAGCACAATGGCAGTGTTTCCATGACATAAAGATGACAGTGTGACAGTGTACAACTCTGAAACCGAAGCAGCTAAATGAAGTACAGCCTTCATTCATTTTGTTTTTTTTACACTTGTGCTATTCATACTGTGGCTTGACAAAATGTCTGCCATGAAAATGGCCTATGAGGAAGGGGGGCAAATTGTGTTTTTACGCTTTTGTTCCTGCCTCATTCACCTTTTGCGATCTGAGTTCAATCTGACTAGACTTAAACATGCAAAATGTTGCAAATTTGAGTAAATTAATGGGATCAACCTATTATTCAGTAAATACTGATTGTTTATATCCTTTAACTGCATGGCAAAATAATGCAAATACAGTAGCTATGAGGAAGGGTTCCTGCTCAGTGAGTGCATGGCCAACGATCGAGGTTAATGACAGTGACGTGTTGTATAATAGAATTGAAGTTGTGAAATGCTGCAGTGAGCCAACTAGCCATGCTAGTTTCCAGCGTTAAGCAGTTTATTCTTACAAACCTGCCTGCACTATTATCTGTCCTTTTTGCTACACCATGCAAGTACATTTTGTCCTATGGGTTATGCTACAAACCAACTATCCTGTTATTCTACCATTTTTCATCTCAGATGGTATCTGCACCAAAGTCTAGCCTAGCCTTTTATTCATCAGTTCTTCATATCCAGAAACTAGTTACTTCTAATCAAAATTACATTACGATAGCTTAAAATTAATCTAATACTGTAAAATGCATGAATACTTATGTTACAAAGTTTGACATGAATTAATTTGAATTGCTACATTGTCATAGATAAAAGATTTATATATATATATATATATTATATATATATATATATAATATATATATAATAATATATAAAAACAAAATGTTGACATCACTAAACGTGTGCTGTCACACACTTGAGCAGTGCTTGCTGCCTGGGGTTGTTTATTAATTCAACAGTGGTTGTGTTGCTTGCTGCTATGGCTCACTGTTTCACTGCTCCCCTGATAGTCTCTGTGATAGTGATACTGCACACACACACACACACACACACACACACACACACACACACACACACACACAGCCTATAGTACTGGCTTTGCAGTAAGTCCCATATGGTATTTAACGTAGAATACACTAACCACAATATTGGACTACATTCAAAAATGTCAGCACAGTTTACTCAATAATGTCTTACAGCTAAAATCTTCTTTACTTCTTTAATTTTTTTTACTGTAACATAAAGCATATAGGACAGAATAGCTATAAAGGCTGTGATCACACAGAACATGTTTTAGTTTTAGTTTTTTGTGTGAAGTGTTTTGCATGGACCTTATGCAAGCCTGACTCGTTTTATTTGCCTAGCAGTAGATCTATGTTACCATCCAGTTGACATACATGTTTACCTACTAATTGTAGCTATGTTAACATGCTAAAATGAACATATTGACATGCTACAATTTGCATTGCCAGAGCACCTGATGATAAGGTATTCCTCCACCCTGTTTCTTATTGCTTTATAATGTGGATGGAATGCCTTTTTGCCATAAGATTACAAAAAACTGATCAAAGTAGATTGTGTTCTCATTGCTTTTTCCAGTGATTCCTAAAATAGATCGGTAAGGCTCTGTATAAATGTATTCATACATTTTCTGAATCATTGTTAGGCTAAAGTTTTCCTTTAAGAAAGAAAAATGTCATACACAGTACAGTAGGCTACATTTGGTAAACTCCACAGTCATGGACTTAGTGCTTTTGATATTTCAAAGCACAGCAAAATGGAATTTTTTTATCCAAAATAAACTGTCCAATTTCTCAGTAAGGGACATACCATAAGCATTAGTGCTCTTTAATGCAAAAAAAGTGAACACGGGTCTGAAGATTGTTCTTGCCACCAATTTTACTGTGGAAGTGACAGCTGTCACTACCTAAACTCAAACAAAAGCAAGCATAAGCTGTCCATATAAGTCTGCTAGTGAGTGCATGTGTGTGTGCCTGGACTGTACTATAGGTCAGTGTGCGATGGTGTGGTTTTGTGAGATTACAGACTAGGGAGTGTTCATTAGCTTGCTAGTAGTATAATTGAGTGGTGCTGTCTATATTGCAGCCCACACTACCTCATAAAGAAGCTGTAAAAACGCTTGCTCTTTTGTAAAGAGCAGCACCATCTGAAGACGCCGACAGAGCGAGCATTTTATTTGACAATACTGATGGATTTTTTTTCACTGTGGCTGTTGAGAAATGCCTCTGAAAGAGAGAGAGGAGAGAGAGAGAGAGAGAAAAAGGGACATTATAAGGGAGAGATAACAGTGGGGACAGAGGCAAAAACAAGACAAGAGAGAGAAAGAAAAATCTAATTGAAACAAGGTCAGTTATTCTTTAATGTGTGTGTAGCCTTTGCTATTACTTTTCCTTTTCCTTTTCTTTTTTACACAATAAAGAAATAAAATTCATTGAACAGGAAAAGAGCAGGGGCAGGAAATTCACTTCCATAATTTGGAGTAAAAAAGGTTGTGTTCAGAGTATTGCTCGCTTTCTCTCAATTCTAATCCCCCAGTTGATTTCATTTTTTCTGTTTCCATTTAGGAATGGAAATTAGGGGTTATTTTGATCGACTTTGGAGCACACCACAGAAGGATGTTTCAATATGCATTGTGGATACAGTATTTACTGCAATAACATGATCCACATAGTGTTTCACTACATTGCAGCCACAACATGAGAAAGATAAGTGTTCCTTTGATTGGTGGTGTGTATTTTTCTTTCATGTAGCTGTTTTAAACTACCAATGGCACTCTTGACTGTATTTCTTTTCACACCATTCTTTACATAATTAATATTTTTTTCCTCTGGACAAGGGTTTTTTATTGGATTCCAGGGTTGTGACTTGAATTAAAAAATCTACATCAAAACCTTAAGAAATTGCAGTCATTTAAATAGGATTAGAGGACAACATGTTGAACTAGGGCAGTGGATGCTAAATTAAGGGTTGTATGCTAAATAGAAACACTACTGTCTCATTGGGGTTAGATATACCAACTGGCTGGATGATGAGACCCAGATATGAGCACCTTAAAAATGTTTATTGCATTGCAAAAATATAATTTAGTAAAAATGAAAGATGCTACAACTTTGTAGACTTTAATGAACTCGTATTTGTTTTGTGTGTTCTTTTGGATAAGTTTTGAGATAATTGAAGCTGTTTCTTACTTGTTAGGCATTACAGACAAGTACCGTCTTAGCAACGATATAAACAACAATAGATGCAACTCTGAAACCCTCCTTTAAAGCATTTTCTCACAGATTGTAATCTGATGACCTTTGCCTAATTTTTCTATGGCCTAGTCTACACGAACACGGGTATTTTTAAAAGTGTTTTTGCCTTCTTCGTTCTAAAGAAATCCCATCTACATAAGCACTGTTTAAAAAAAAAACCTCTCCATCCAAATAAAAATACAAAAACACAATTGAAGAGATTCACACGACTCCTTCTTCCCCACAGCCGTCAGACTTTTCCACACTTAAACCGATAGAGGTGGCTCATGATCCGGGCTTCTCTCTCTCTCTTTATACCCACTATGCTTTACTCTATGAAAAACCAAAACGCATAGAAAAAGTTGTGTATAACAAAACAAAATGTGTGAACTAGGTCTTTATCTGATATTTCTATCTTTAATTTTGGGCCAGAATCATTTGCCCAAACTGTCAATCACAGCCAACCTCTCAAGCAACAAGTTAATGTGCTATGGTGTGCGACCATTCCCACACCACCACTAATGCCGCTTAAATGCCCCTAAACCCTCTTAGTCCTTACATGTTTACAAATGAGCATCCTAGCAGAATTGAGAATTGATGAAACAGAAGAATTTGAGGTGGTCATGTGATTTTGTTTACGCAGTGAACCTGCTTAACTGATTAAGCCGTGGGTTACTGTACACACAGATACCTCTTCACAGCCAAACACAGCTTTTTGATTGAGAGTGGGGATAGCCAACTGTCTTTGTGCCAATATTAAATATCATAAAATATAAACACACAACTTCTTTTAAACTCTCTACAGTAAGATGAATGTGATGAAAGTTATTGCCACACTCAGGATTCAAGCAGTTTGGACTTGAGTTTGTTTAACCATTACAGTGTTTCTCCCTATAATGCCAGCATGGAGACAAATACCCCAGTAAAAGGAAAAGTTGTAGACAATTCTTTTCTAAAATTAATAATATAGGGGTCTTTATTGAAAATTATGTAATATCCGACAAGGTGTCCATTGTCAGGATTTTTTTTTTAAATTAATTTCAAACAATAAAGCTTCCGTTATAGTCTACAAGCACAAGCTACTTTCCATGAGGATGTTTTTTTAGCTTACACAAAGCAAAAAAAAACAACAGCGGGGAATACTAAGGCGACCATAAACATAGCTGTATCTACTGTTTCCCTGGTAACAACTGAAGGTTTGACTAAAATCTGGAACAAGCATTCCCATCCCATAAGGTACCTAAATGCAAACGTTGTTCACTGCTCCAGTAAATAGGACGGACCTCGGATACAACTTGCCCGACTGGCAACGGGAGATATTGTTAATCAATTAAGCTCATAGAACCCTCAGACAGATACAAGCCAGAAAGCAAGATTTAAAGTCAGTACCACTGTGTACGATTGACAATCTGTAAATGTAATTTGACAGTAGGGATTAACTGATATAGGTTTTTTAGTGCCAATGCCGATTTTGCCGATACTGCTTTTACTCCCTCAATTTACACCATAAAAATGTAAACCCCGCCACACTGGATTTGTTTTCGGAATCTGCTTTGCCATTTCTTTAAAAAATAAACAAAAACTCAGTTCAGTGTCACTTCTGCAATCATCTTACATTCATATCACCCAAATTATGTGTGCAATGTGCATCATATGGACATGTGCACTGCATATGGTTAACTGTGCAGGGGGCTTTCATCAACATCTACAACACAGCCTTGATGATGCATTGCTTACTGACAAATTATAAGACGGATATAATGAGGTCATCACAAAATGTCCTCTATCACTATTTGACACCATGTTCAACAACAAGACAAGCTAGCTATCCAGCTATGTCATTGTCCCCAAATCAGTACAAAGACTGTCACGAACAAATGATCCGCCATGTGTACTGTCGGCCGCAGCCTGTAGTAGAGAGTTGAACAGCGAACGGAATGAGATATGATCGCTGTGAAAAAAACTACGTTCAGAGGGGCAGTGTGACTTACTTCTTGCAGCTTGTGTGTTAGCGCCGTCCTGTGGTGTTAAGAGAACGAGGCACTAAAGCACTACCGTCAGTGTTGTAAATAACGTGAACATTCTTTTTCTTTTAATGTAGCGCATTCATTTAGAACCTGTCAACAGTCAGTTTCATCGAGCTCGTTTAGTAGGTGTCCTATTTCACTCTTTAGAGGACACCCTGCAGCTAATCAGATCTGAGTATTCCCCTTGGTAAAAAAAACATGGTAAAAATTTAACTTTTTGTTAATTTTGAACCAAGCCCATCACAAGTATTCAGTGATATTTAGAATGTGATTCAATACCTTCCAAGTTGCTAATAACTTGTCATTGTAACTGTATTTCTTTATGCGTTTTCTTGTACACATTCTCTCTCTTTTATGACCTGATCCAAAATTGGTCCAAAGAAAACATATTTCACACTTTCACAATTTCACACACACAGAACAAAAGAAACTTGCCTCGACACCTGATCACTTAGCATAGCACAGGTATGTGTAGTCTAAAAAAACAACCTGACGAATATTACTATATATACTTCATCAGGGTTGTTAGGGATTTTTGAAGGCACATATTGTTGAACAGAAGGTTAATCTCACACAATTAGGCTAACCGATGAATTGCTTTGCCAATGAAATATCTGGGGGGGGAAAAGCCTAAAACAGGGGTCCAAGATGAGGTCTTGAAATGTCTTGTCTTGTCCAGACAACATCCAAAAGCCAAAAGATGTTCAAATGACGGAACAGACAAAAGCAGCAATTTGGCATGTTTGCATGTTTCAGTTTGGTGTCATTCCAATACCAACATCTGACTCATCTTTATGCTTTGGCCTTGCTTTGGTTCTTTTGGTACTCGCATCCCCAAACAAATACTAAATAATCTGCTATCGCCCTCCCCATCATGACAACCAAATGGGATTTGTCTTATGTTTATTGCCCAGGGAGAGAAAGGAAAGTTAGACATTAGGTAACTTCAGAGAGAAAAACAGAGATTATTAGACTAAAAAAATTTAAGATTGATAAATTTATCAATCTTAAATTTTTTTAGTCTAATAATCTCTGTTTTTCAGTTTTTCTATTTTCTCCCAGCTTGTTTTGTCCTGCTGCTTCTTGGAGTGCATATCCTGTTGGCATAACAAGGGCAGAGTCTGTTTCTGTTTTACCAAAGCACCGATAGAGACATAACTATACTTTGTGGAAACCTATCTACAACAATTTAGAAAAAAAGTGGGCTAAAATTTTGCACAATAAATTGACTCCTCCTTTTTAAGTGCCAATGAAGCCTCCAGAAGACCCAACAGTTCGAGGTGTTTCCTTTGAATGTCGATGTCCCCTGGCGATAGTGGATGATTTGATTTCCTACTCTCATTTCAAGGATTTTGCAGACGCAAACATACACTGGATCAAGTTTTCTTTCGTTCTTTCTTTTTTTTCTTCTTTTATCTTTTTTTAATTTAGTTGCTGAAATCTAATCTCATCTTATCCGCATTTAAAAGTTTAAAAGTGTCCTTTCGATGATTGAACCTGTCCCAAGTAGAAGATCAGTTTATTGTCTTCCAGGTTGAAATATACCTAACTGTCATCAACTCACTAACGCCACAATAACAAACCTGACATTTGGCATTTAGTGTCTCACCAGCATATTTTAGTCTCCAAGACAACTTCTGATGTCCTTTGTCATAACTCACGTTTGACTCTCTGGGCTTTGGCTGGATGTTGAATTACAGTAATTTCATAGCTAAGAGGTCCCTAAAAGGGCATAATCTGTGTAATAGGAGAATCATGTACAGAAAAATGCTGATAAATAAAGGTGTTACGCTGCATTCACAACTTCACTCATTATCAGACTATCAGTACAGCTGCAAGTAGATAAGTGGATAACTGGAGCACTGTCAGAAACAAAATATGTGTTCCTTCTTTTTTTAAATAAATATAACTAACTTTTGTTTTTAAATAAACACTTACATTTTGCTTGTAATAACTGTCTGCTATTAGGTCATAAAGGCAGATGCCCAGATAGAGCAAGGATTAGACTTTCCTCCATGTTGTTTGGGCTGTTCAGTCCAATCCTGTCAAGCCAAGAAATCCACTGAGCTATCCAGGGTGCTGTTGGGGCAACAAAAACAGTCTCCCAAAATAGTGGAGCAATGTGTACACATGTTTAATGTTACCGCCATTGCTTCCCTCCATTGGAAATGGACTGTATATATGTGGTTTAAAAAAAGAAATCCCCATAAAGATGTTGCATACTTATACTTTCAAATGTATGTCTAGGTGTATTCATGTCATCAGATTAATGTTAATTACCACTTGTGTCACCACAGCATGACTGTAGATCCAATGCCATCTGGTTGTATCTGTTCACCTCTTTGGCACTACCTGCTGAAACAGATTAAACTTTTTACACAGCAGATGTAATTTCTCTGACACATTGACGAGATTCAGAGGTTAATCATCAGCTGTGTCATGTGTGGAATCCGGCGACTTTGTCAAACACCATTTGATCAGATTAGTAATAGTTTGTGTTTATAACACCAGGGCAGACGGGAAGCTGAGCAGGACAGCCCGCTGAGCTCTCTGATGACTTGTTAGTTCCCATTTGTCAGGAGTGAAATGCAAAGGGCAATCAAGTTCGAATATACACATGTACTGTTATGTGTAGGGATGTTTGCTATAAGCTGTTCTGTCTCACGAAGAGCATGGTATGTTGGACGGGTTCATATACCAATAGTGGGGGATTTACAACAGCGGGAAATTAAATTAAATTGACAAGCTTTTAGTAATGCTTTGTTCTTTTTTTTCAAATGTAGCCTTCAGAAACAAGAACATTACCAGCATGAATTTACAACCTTGGGAAAAATTTGCTTGCTGGAACCACTTCACATTAAGGGTAAAAGGTTACTAATTTCAAGACATTTTAAATGATGATGGAAATTCAGACAGACACTGTGCAATAATGGTGCAAAGCCCTAGGAACTGTTGTCTTCCTGAAAAGCTGTCTTCATTTTGATCAGATACAGAGGGCATTAGTCTGATGAAGCTGTGAAACAAGCACAGACAAGCTTATTAACTGGTTGACTGTGCTTATGACGCTTTACAAAGGCAAGTAATATCTGAAACTGCAACAACGAAAAGTCTTAAACAAGTCTCCCTTGTGTTTATGACAAACTGTAACTGCTGCAACTTGCAAGCATTTTCTCATTTAAAAGTTAAATAGTTGCTGATCATTTTTCCGTTGATCGACTTAATGAATAATCAGCTAACAATTTGAGTTCTAGAACAAATTGGTAATGCTGATAAAGTTAAACAACATTTCTCAGGAACAACAAATATACCCTGCTCGAATGAAGAAAAAAACCCTGCATTCTTCAATCTTTCCTTCACCTCTCTTCCCCGCATCATTATCTGTATGTTTAAGTTGTGTCTTCTGACACAACAGATACATGTCTATTTTTGGTGTTACCCCCTTCTTATCAAGCAGGTAATGGGCAAAAATAATTAACGCTTTTATAGACCCACAGTGTAGTTTTGGTTTTTATATGCTCCGCCATCTGGTCCTATGTGCCATTTCCTATACCTACGTGGTGTGAAAAAAGGTTTTCCCCCCTTTCCCCTTTCCGGTTCCTTTGCATGGTTGTCACACTTAAAGTGTTTCCGAAAATCAAAAACCAATTTAACATAGTCCAAGGACAAAAACAAGTACACAAAATGCAAATTTGTAATGAAGGTGTTATTATTAAAGGTGAAAAAAAAAACCAAAAAAGTCATGGGCCCTGTGGAAAAAGTGATTGCCCCCTAAAACCCAATAACTGGTTGGGCCACCCTTAGCAGAAACAACTGCACCAAGTTTGCGATAATGTGCAATGAGGCTTTTACAGCGTTTCCCGGAGGAATTTTGGCCCACCATCTTTGCAGAATTGTCCTAATTCAGTTACATTGAGGGGTTTTCGAGCAGAACCTTTTTAAAAGGCAATACCACAACATTCAATAGGATTCAGTCAGGATTGGCTAGGCCACTCCAAAGTCTTCATTGGTTTTTTCTTCAGCCATTCGGTGTGGACTTGCTGGTGTGTTTAGGATCATTGTCCTGCTGCAGAACCCAAGTTCGTTTCAGCTTGAGTACACAACAGATGGTCGGACATTCTCCTTCAGGATCTCTTGGTAGACAGCAGAATTCATAGTTCCTTTTATCATGGCAAGTCTTCCAGGTCCTGACAGCAGCAAAACAGCCCCAGACCATCACACTACCACCACCATATTTTACTGTTGGTATAATGTTCTTTTTATGAAATGCAGTGTTCCTTCTACGCCAGATATACTTGGACACACACCTTCCAAAGAGTTCCACTTTTGTCTCATCGGTCCACAGAATGTTGTCCCAAAAGTCTTGGGGATCATCAAGATGTGTTGTGGAGAAATTGAGACAGCTTTGATGTTCTTTTTGCTCAGCAGTGGTTTACTCCTTGGAACTCTGCCATGCAGGCCATTTTTGCCCATTCTTTTCCTGATGGTGGAGGCATGAACGCGTGACCTTAACTGAGGCAAGTGAGGCCTGCAGTTCTTTGGACGTTGTTGTGGGGTCTTTGTGACCTCTTGGATGAGTCGTCGCTGTGCTCTTGGGGTAATTTTGGGCGGCCGGCCACTCCTGGGAAGGTTCACCACTGTTCCATGTCTTCGCCATTTGTGGATAATGGCTCTCACTGTGGTTCGCTGGATTCCCAAAGCTTTGGAAATGGCTTTAAAACCCTTTCCAGATGATAGATCTCATTACTTTCTTTCTCAATTGTTCCTGAATTTCTTTGGGTCTCGGCATGATGTGTAGCTTTTAAGGATCTTCTGGTGGACCTTACTGTGTAAAGCAGCTCCTATTTAAGTGATGCCTTGATTGTGAACGGGTGTGGCAATAATCAGGCCTGGGTGTGGCTAGAGAAATTGAACTCAGGTGTGGACAACCACAGTTATAGTATGTTTTAACAAGGGGGCAATCACTTTTTCACACAGGGCCAAGATGGTTTGGATTTTTTTTTCACCTTTAATAATAAACACCTTCATTTACAAATTGCATTTTGTGTTTACTTGTGTTGTTCCTTGACTATTGTTTAAATGGGTTTTGATGTTCTGAAACACTTAAGTGTGACAAAATGCAAAGGAACAGGAAATGAGGAAGGGGGCAAACACTTTTTCACACCACTGTATTGTCCTTTTTCTTCAGGGGTACAAGATTTGGAAAGAAGACATGTGTTTGGACTGAAAATTGCTCTGTGTTAAAAAAAATAAAATAATAATAAACAAGGGGCTGTGTTTGTGTGGGCATGTGGATACCAGGAACCACTGAGACAACAGAGCAGGGAGTCCAGTTTCAAGACATTTCTGACACAAAGACAATGCACAGCGTTTAGGCTTTGTGTGATAACTTGAAGAATGAGATTGCAAGCATTCAAGCTGAGGTTGTCCCAGAGGTCAATGTCCTCGCTGTTTACAACAGTGTAATGAGTTCAGTGAAAGGACCTTAGTTGGGCTTCACCTGAATCAACAATTTGTCCAAGTCGACTCTGAGTCAGCAGTTTGGGGTATTTTGTTTGTTTTTATAAATTCCTGAAATGATTACTGATTATTTTCTTCAATACAACTTACCTACAAAATTGAATATATTAACCCATGGCTGCTGCCCAACATCACACAACTATACAGGAAAAGCTTACATGTTTTGCATTTTAGTGCCCTAGACCTTTTTATTGATGCTGCTCCTCCACAATGAGTTTAGCCATGTGTTTGTCAGTTTGGCTGGTTTTGGCACCTGGCAACAGTAACCCCAAAGTGTAAGGGTTAATTCAGGACACGATACAGCAATAGAGTCTCCGTTTACCCTAATGCTCAGGATTAAGTAAGAGTCCAAATTGATCATGGGAAAGTACCGAGCATCGGAAATGTTACTTCATTATTTTTGACATGGAAGATTTATGTAGTTTGTTATTCGTTCAGTGCCATTTAAATGTATATGAACTCATTGCACTCTTGCTGAAATACCCACGATAGCCTGCAGTGTCTACAATTATTAGTGGGTTCAGACTGTGTTGCTGTTGGACTAAAGCGAACTAGTGTGTCTCTGTTCTTGTGTATCCCTTTCATGGAGCTTTCAACTGTGTGTGTTTTGAGGCAAAGAGAAGCATCTTTAGTTGTTGTGAATGCTGTCTAATAGACACTGCTTATGTGGCATCAACAAGCACACACATACACTGATAAGCTCTCCCTTTCTTGCTGTCACTTTACCTCTTCCTCTGTCTCTCCTGTGTACTCTGCAATTCCCAGCTGGGCGATAGCACAGGGCTTCCTTTAGATCCGCAACTGATTGGAAACCACTCTCAGTCATACTCTCTCAGCTCCGTTTCTAGCTACTTTCTCACGTCTCCCTCTATCCCTTACTTTCCATCTGTCTCGAAGATATGTGGACAGTGTGTGTTTGTGTGTGTATTTGTGTGTGTTAACCAAGGTGCCACCTGCCGCTGCCCTCCCAAAATACTGGCAGCCAAATCTAATCCTCTCTCTCTCTCTCTCCTCCCTCTCTCTCTCTCTCTCTCTCCCTCTCCCTCCTTCCCTCTCTCCCCCTCACTACTGTTCTTTCCCCTTATCTCCTCACCCTTTTAGTTCTCGGATGTTAGCTTTTCTTCTGAGCCGCGGACAACATCCCATCTAGCCAGGTAAGTCTCTCAATATCTCCCCCTCTCTCTTTGTTTTGGCATTTCACCCTCTATCCTTTTCTCCATATGTCTTTGGGTGCCACTGCAAAGATGCTGCGTCACCGTGCCGGTTTCATATAGACACAATTGTAATTTTGCTATAGGAGATACAAAATAGACGCATCCCTCTTTTGTCCCGTCTGCTTTTCTGTCTATCTCTGTCACCGGTTGTGTGTGGTGGTGTGTGGTGTGTGTGTGTGTGTGTTGTGTGTGTGTGTGTGTGTGTGTGTGTGTGTGTGTGTGTGTGTGTGTGTGAGTAACTGAATTCATTTTTTTGTATGTTTTTAATAATAATCCAAAACCATAGGCATTTCTATTTTATATTGATATACTTATTTTTGTGTGTCCATGAATATATGTGAAAACATCAGGCTTTATTAGTGTGTGTGTGTGTGTGTGTGTGTGCGTGTGAACATGTCTAGACACTCCAGACAGTTATTCTGTTGAGCAGTTTCATTTTCACACGGTTCAAGTGCAGAGTGGAAAGCCGTAGTAGCCTGACTACTGAGACACTGTAGATTCACTTTAGTCCAAAATGTATTTCTGGAGTCCAGTCTGGTCACCTTTCTGCCAATTTTAAGTGACAACGTTGAAGTACAAATTGTCCAGCTGACCATCCAGAGAAAGACTACCAACCTTACATCTATTTCCTTTTGATATGTCGTGCCTTTACACAAAATAAGCAATTCATCTTCTTTGGACTAAAATGTAAATAACCATATTTATTTTTAGATTAACCCTAGCCCCGCAATGTGATACTGCCGAGAATTGAGATCTAACTCCACAGCTCTCTGCTGACTATTGTTTGGGTTTGCTGGTCCATATGGTTGAGCGGCTATGGCTGTCATCAACTGCCCCCAAGTAAAACTATAAACTCACAAAAGTTAATTACATTTTCTCTGACCAGCATGAAATGGTGGGGAGGAAAATGCAAATCAATGGATGCAAGCCAAATGACATTTAGAGAAAATAAATCGTAGGAGTTGGTGACCTGCTGGGTGTGTGTAGGTGAGGTTATGCTAGTTTTTGCTGATGCGTTCACACTTGATTTATTTTGAAACTTAACATAGTACCCAGTATGTTGAAATTAATACTGTATAATATAGCATTGCTTATTACTGTTTTAGTTAGTTTTAGGTTTGTTAAAAATTGAACGTTTAACCGGTTACCAACAATAGGAATTTTGACCCATTAATGCTATCAGTTAAACAGTTAAAAAAAATATTAATAAAAAAAGTGAAATAAAAAATACAATTCAAACAATAAAAAAAAGCTTATTGCATGGTAAAAGAAAAATAGGCCACACAATAGGGCTGCACAATTAATCAAATTTTAATCACAATCACGATTTTGACTTCCTACGATCAAATTTGCGTGATCAAGCGATTTTTTTTTTTTAAAGCGTCATTTCATAGAACGTTCCGGTTTTTTTTGCATAGCGCATCTACCGCTCCGAAAACCACTGTCTGCTCATGTGCCAGTCAGAGTTGTCCCCTGCATCGCGCGGCTTAGTTTCTAGATGTAGACAGTCTCAGAGGACAGAGAAACGGGAGGAAACTCAACAGATAGCAGTCGGTCATACGTCGGTCTCAAGGTTTACCAGTTTACCAGTAAACGCAACATTTTGTTCCGTCTGTTATTCAGACAACAGCAGTGACCAGTGCTAGTCGGTGGCGGTGCTAGTTAGCGTCTGTTAGCTCACAGGGTCTGCGGCGCGAGTAACATTTTTCCTCTAGGACGCACCGGTGCACCTAATGTCCTTGCATTGGCTGCAATGTTGTTTATATGGATATGAATATGGATATGAAGATATAAATTGTGCGTTATATGACCCGTTTCTTCTGTAAAGCCGTTTCTGTGTTTGGATCTCTCCTCTACTCTCTCTCTTCTTACTCTCCGCGCAGCCCGGCCGCACAGCGCCGGTCCACACTTCTGACATTTGTCTACAGTTTTAATTGTTAATGACACAGCTGTATATTGTTAAGTATGGGGGGCAAACCTGTATTTGTACCAGTGTTTCCGCGGGTAACTGCTATTGCGGCGGCCACGGTAAAGAACACAGAAGAAATTATTGAATGCAACTAACTTCAGTCCGTAGAGTAATAGCGTGAGACCGAGTTTGCTGTACCTGCAAAAGATGTGACCCGTGGTCAGAATATCATAGTTCATAAAAATGCAGCGCAGTGACGATACAGACATTTCATACACACGACGTGTGTATCCGCCGTTCAACCAGTGCTGGACCCATTCATAGTGATCAGCTGTCTCTCTGTAAGTAGCACTCCCCCTTTCTCCTTAGCTCTTTTAATCAGTTATTATTGAAAACAAGCAAAGGAGCTTTCTCAGAGATACATTTAAAAAAATATAGATATCCTACGCTATTTATTTCAGGTAGATAATTTTCATTTACGTGTGTTACGTGCTTCAACATAAGAAGATAGTAACATAATACAGATGTGAAAGCAGTTATAAACAGCCTATGTGACAATAAAATTGTTTTGGTTTAAATCAACAAATCGTGAGAATAATCGTGATCACAATATTGATCAAAATAACCGTGATTATCCTTTTGGCCATAATTGTGCAGCCCTACCATACAATCTATTTTTTGACTACTAATTAAATTTGCGTATCAAGCTTTTTTTTTTAATGTTTGTGGCTCTCACAATCGACTGCTGGGCTGTCGCTCACAGCGGAGAGCTACGTGATACACGCCACTATATCGATGAGCACTGGTTGGTCCGTTACACAGAGTATGCCATGCATACACACAGCTGACAACCTTGCAGCTAAGCAGGCTCAGACATACATTCCGCTGTGAACTTGAGGTTCTTCGGAAACTAGCTGCAGCTATCTGTGGACACTGAACGCGGAAAATATGTAAGAGCCTCCCAGACGGGTGAACTGGGACTCAGTTTCCTGCTTTCCGGTTAAGAGTAAATAATCGGTTAACGAGGGTCGGCTGTTTAGAAAAAGAAACAACTAAATTAGAATCCCTAGTTATTCTTTTTTTTAATTAAAATTTATTTTAGGCAATATTTTTTATATTAGCATTGTGTCAAATGACTTTGGGTTACAGATGCTAAAAAAGAAAAAGAAAAATTGTTTGTGTTGTGCTGTGTTTTCTGAAATTTAAATGACTTGTATGTCCTGGTTAGGGTCTCTCTCTCTCAATTAAGGGGTCCTTGGCTTAAAAAACATTGAAGACTCCTGCTCTAATGAGGCTGTCCTTATGTTTAATTTACTTTTTAGAAGGTCCTAACTGGCTACAGCTGACTATTCACTGGCAGTTTTTCATTCAACTGTCTCTCAAATATTCAGAACTCTACACTGGCTATTGATCATTTAGCTCCTTCGTATACTTTGGTGCGCTTCATCCCCACCAATTATTTTGCTCTTGCTCCCTTCCTTTTACACACACACACACACACACACACACACACACACACACACACACACACACACACACACACACACACACACACACACACACCCCTAGCAGGGCGCTCTTTGTCAGGTTTCAACAACGATGTTTACATTCCAACATAATGAAAATATCTGATGTTAACATGTAAGTCGTCTTTCTCTTCCCTGCTGTCTTCATGAGGGAAAATGTTAGTGGCATTACCCAGCAGGTCTGTTTGACCTTCTCCTGTTTTTTAGCCTCTCTTTCCGCCTCACCCCTCCATCACACTGCTGGCTGAACCAGAAAGGCAGGCGGTCTTGACCCAGCTACATTGTAGCCATTTCTCCAATTCCTATATCAGCAATTCAGTCCATTACTAATTACAATAAACTGCAAATAGGAAGGATATACAGTTTATCATTTGCACATTTTATACACTATACAGTTCTTTTTTGACTATCTACCACACACACAAACATTGCTATTTACTATATGCAAAACATAAGCCTCCAACAAATTTAATTTGCCTTAGGTCCTGGACAGAAATATTTGGAGAAACCCTTATCCCAGCATCTTAGAACTGAGAAACCTTCACCTTGTTTTGAGGGTTGTATTAAACCAAATCTATTTCTATGTGCATACAAAATATCAGCTTAAATAAGAAAATTGTTATTGATTGCTACATTTCTTTGTGTCATGAAATCGTCAGGGGACGTTATATTAATCAACAGGACCACATTAAAAATGTAAGCAGTGTGAGGGTGAGAAATGCTATCAACATGTGTTGAATTATTAAAAAATAAACACAAATCATGAGCTAGGTGTTTCCAACCTCCAAAACATTCTTTCAATATTTCCATGAGGACTTGGAGCATGTCTTGTAGGTGTAATGACTTAACATTCTTTTATGTAATTTATAACATTAGAATAATATTTCATAATATTTCTACATTTCTTTGTGTAAGAGGTCCTACTTAGGTTTCATTTGACTTCTAGCCTTTTTGCGGTTTGAATGTTAAATGCATTTTTATTTTTGAGTAATAGTCCCAATAAAAAAGCAAAAAAGAGTGGGACAGTCATAACCATATGTTGTACGATGGCAGTTACTGTAGACTGTACACGTAGAGAGAGAGAGGGTGTCGGTAATGTTCATGTTGTCAGCCACTGCAGCAGTGATGTAATGGCCCAGACTCCCCCCACTCCTTAGGCTAGACGTTCATCTTCTTTCCTTCTCTCTCTCTCTCTCTCTCTCTCTCTTCTTGACCACATCTCCTCTGCGTCTCTTTTCATCTCTTTGTCTCTTGTTTTGTTTTCATCTCACTCGGCTACCCGACTGTAATTCGGTGTCCTTCCCTCTCTTTGTTGTCAAGGCACTCACATATTGACAGGAATTATTGTGAAATATTCACACATGAAAGCAATTTTGTTTCTGCATGCAATATTTGCTGATATGTATATTTGTCTCAGTCAAGAGATTGATAAGTATGACTGTATAGAAACAATACAAACCAAATGATAATGTGTGCCACATGTTTTTCATTTTAAAAAACCCAGAAAGCAACAGTTTATACTTGAAAGCCTCAGGAAATGTTTATTAAAAGAGCTCAGTTTCTTGTAGACTGAGGCTGGATCCTGTCTATAAACTCCCGATCACATTTTTTTAGGAACTAACTACGTACTTATTTACACTCTTCTATCCCTGTGATGTCCTGAAAGGCAGAGTGGGATGCTGTTGCTATACAGATTGTTGGTTTTGGTAGTTTTTGGATGAATTCTTGAGATTGCTCTGTCCCCATAAGTGATGTGTAACTCTAGTGCCCATCGGTCAATGACAGCTGTGATAAAGGCCCCTCACAGAATAATTTGAAACATGCTTTAATCAGATGAGAACACTATGTCCGTAATCACGTTGAATTGATTAAAACTTAATGAGACTTTTTTTTTTAATGATATCTTAATATACTCACTTGCTGAGAGTTAGATGAGACCATCAGCATTACTCTCCTGTCTGTCTTAAATAGGAAGCTACAGCCAGGAGATGGTTAGCATAGTTTGGCATAAAGACTGAAAGCAGGCGGGAACAGCTAGGCTGATTCTGTCCAAATAATGAAACATTTTTGTTCTGCTAAGCTATGCTAACCAACCCCTTGGTCATAGTTTCATATTTAGAGGACAGAGTGTTATCTATCTTCTCATCTAACTCTCAGCAAGAAAGCCAATAATCACATTGCTCTGTTGTGTCTTACAGGGGTTTTCAAGAACAAATGTCTAGATTTTTAATACTTTTGTACAAGAAAATGTTTTAATTTAGAGATACTGAATAGTTTGATTGGGATACACTACAGTTAAACATTCTCTCATAATTAGTTACATTTACTTACTTATTAACACACTTCACTGACTAGAACTTAAAAGAGGGGCAATCAATTGAGAGCTTTTTTTTCACCTCCACTTCCTTTTCCTCTATCATTCATATTCCTCTCATGCTTCTTTGAGACTGGGTCATCATAAACAATAGCTTAAATTACAAGGAGCGTATATATATGGATGGCGTAATGTGCTTTGAAGTACAGACAGTTATGTCTCATTGTTAAACTGTATTGTCCAAGTTTGATAGACTGAATTATTGAAATTTAAGTTGAATAGTACTGTACTAAGCCTGTGTGGAATCTGCCTAACATAAAGAGATAGAGTACAACAGTTCATTCTGGCAGTGCTTACAATCAACTCATGCCCGTCTTAAATTAAATAACAGTTCTTTATTTTATTTCAACACAATTCAGCCAAAAATGCCAACTGGTGTGAACGAGGTGGCAAATGGCTTTGAAATTGGGATTCTAAAATCCCAACGGACTCAGTGCCCTTTAACCAGTTACACAGAATTCAAGGAAGGATCTCTTCTCATCTTGCGCATACAATTTTACTACTACTAAAACACTTCTTAAATAAAACAGTGTCTGATTAAAGCTTAAAGGTGCCCTGCCACACAAAACTGTTTTTACTTGCATTTTTTGAAATATCTTAGGTCCATATGTGTTTGTGTTATGTTGTGAATGTGAAAATGAATTGCTACCTCCATTGTCAGCTCTAGCCACTGAAAAGTAATAAGCTGAGAAATCAGGACAATTACAAAAGCTGGTCAGTCTGATGTCATCTTGCCTGAGCTCATTACTATTCATGAGCTCACCCAAATGAGCTGGGTAAAGGATGCTGATAACCAGGCTCTCATTGGCTAGCTGTTAGCCAATCAGAGTCAAGCAGCTTAGCTTGTTGAATATTAAAGAGAACTGGCACAAATCGAGTTGAGTCTTCCTGCAGGCTTTCTATACCACGCTAGAATGGCTTGAAACAAGGTAACCAAGGCAAAATATGTTACAGAGTCCATGGTAGAACTTCAGACATTACCTCAAAGTAATGAAATACGTATGGAAGGGCACCTTTCTATAGTTGTAAGTTCACTCACACTCACACATTTACGAACACACACATACATTTCTGGTAGGCTGATACATGAGACGCTAATGGAGAAAAAAAATCACTTTGCCCGGCAGAATTTCAGCTGGGGAAAGTGATTATTTTTCTCCAAGAATTATATTGAATAGCACACATTTTTCTTTTTAGGTATCAGTTACATTTTGGTATTACTTTTTGCAGGCTGTCACTTAGACATGGTAAGGAATGTCTTGAAAAAAGATTACTGTCTATTTAACTAAAGGTTCCACGTATGCAGTTATTGCTTGTGGGGAAATCTAATCTCCTTGCTCTAAGGTAACTCAAGATTTTTTGTTTTGCTTTCTGTCATTAGTTTCTTTTCATCTTCAAGTGTACTTTGAAGTTTCTGGATCTCATCAATGACAAAATGGAGGTTTTTCGTATCTCTTCAAGAAATTTGAGTATTGTCATCTGCCCTTAAAACATTGTGGTCCATACCTACACATTAGAGGGGACGTTGCCTTGATAGTATACGTCCATCAATGAAACAGAATATGTTGTTTGTCCATGCCAAATGCAAAAACGTAAGTAGTTTTTGGGGAACTGAAACAACTGATGTTGGCCTTCTTCTTGAAAGGACCGTCTCCAGGTGAGCATCATACAGGCAGAAATTAAGACCTTAGCTGGCAGAGCACACATTCATTAAAAATAAAAGCTTTACATAACCATATAATCATTCATCTGGGAACCCCTTTACACTTACTATTCTGAATCAAGATGAGTCAAAAAAAGGCTTTTTGTTTAAGGCCTTGAGGGTTCAACACATATATTTCAACTCCTCACACTGGTCCACATTGCAAATACACAAGCACCTTGCATTTTTATAAGCAGAAAAGAGCTCGGTCACCTGCAACACACAAACTTGCACAGAGACACACACATCACCCCCTGCAGACTGCATTAAATATGGGCTGGCAGGTGGCTGCTGGATGTGCAGTGCCAAGAGACAGAGTAAAGCACTTTCATTTTGTGTGTGTGTGTGTGATCTGTGTGTGTTT